>NC_138723.1:2990824-3246324 GCF_965113295.1 Leuciscus leuciscus
TAAGACGGTCGCCTGGCGACACCTAATGGCGGTTTAGTGTTATGTTTAAAAGTATCATTCTTTCCAACGTGTGTGCACCATTATCAATGTCCGTGCGGACGTCCGAATTTTACTTTCACTTTTATATTAGCGATTTAAAAGCACCCGCTTGTGTCACACGTCGATTAACCGATGGGAAAATATCCTCACAGTCATATACCTAATACATTTATATTTAAATACAATATAGGCCTACCTAGTAAAAAGTTTAATATACTATATTTATATCCTTTTGGACACAAGAGGGCAGTACAGCCCTATGTTTGCTTTTTTGTTGAACCAAATAGCACTAAATAGCCTGTTTTTAACTTTTTTTATACTTCTTGAATTGCAAAAACAGAATAAAATGGGTTTAGTTCTAATATTTGTATAATTTTATATAAAAATAAATGGTGTATAATTACATTTGTAGAAGATATGAGATGTTTTCTGATTCCTTTTTTGACATTACTTTAATCCCTCGCCATATCAAAACCGTTTGAGATATTTATTATCCGTTCACAATTTAGCATATTTAATGTATTTTCATCATCTTGAAAAAGTTTGGTGTGAATAAAATAAATAGTTTAAGAGGAGTGGCTAAAAATTCAGAGGCTGATTTTGCAAAAAAAATCCACATTCAGACCAAAATATCTGACTTCCTGATGGCCGGAGCTAATGAATGTAAATTAGAAAGTTGTCCGGCTTGATGAGTACAATATACAAACAATTTTTTTTTTACTGTAGTTAAAACTAACCCGCCCACTTTTGTCAAAAGCATGTTGAAAGTGACACACTTCCTGCTGCCACTTGGTGGCGCTATAACTTTGACTCACAATAGTTACATCCATCTGATCGGCCTCTTACCACGAACACACTGCTGAAGTTTCATCAAGATCAGTTAATGTATGCAGAAGTTATTCCACTTCGTGTTTCTCTTTTCTCACCATAAATTCGTTTCCTCGCCACGGCCAAACCGTTCGAGATATCAAAAATCCGTCCGCAATTTAGAATCCTCAATGTCTTGACTTCATGCACACCGAGTTTGGTGGGGATTGGATGAATTCTCTAGGAGGAGTACTTCGCATTCCACAGCAAGCGTTTTCCAAACAACCCATAATAGCCGACTTCCTGTTGGGCTGGCGTAAAACTTAGAGCACGAAAGTTGTTCGGCCCGATGATATCTATATGTGTACTGAGTTTCAAATTAATTCATGCAAGCGTGTTTGATCTATGGACCAAGTTTTGGGACCCCGTTCAAGGGGGCGCTGTTGAGCCCCCCTGCCACGCCCGGGTACCAGCTTCAACCCGTCCCTGATGGCAGGGGGTTCCGACTTGTATGTAAAGTTTCAAGAGTTTTTGAGCACGTTAACCCTCTGGGGTCTAAGGTGTTTTTGGGGTCCTTGAGATGTTCTGACATGCCCTGACATTTGTGCTTTTTTCAGTTGCTTATAAACATATTAATGGCAAAAAAAAATTACACACTATTTAGCACAAACAGGGCTACCATAATATGTGAGCAACAAGAATGTACATGTCTGCATTTTTGAGAGAATAATGTTTATGCGTGGTTATTGAAAAAACTAAAAACTAAAGTTTCTGAAATAAGGCCATAAAACACATACTAAATATGTGCCAATAAGACTTTTGTCTAATGGATGTCATTGCCTAGTGTTTTTTCTTCAAAATGATGTGAAAATCATCCTGCCCTTATCATTCACATAACACAATACATTGATTTGAATTTTGCAAAGCACTTTCTGTTTGGAAAGGCAATATGCGGAGTGGGCGTCAACGATCATGCATATTTAGTGGTTCACACCTTAGGAGACAATGGGGCCTGCATACTTAATGACCCTTTCATTCAGGTGAGTCACTGAGCCACAAGAATGCAAGAGCAACAGTTGGAAGCATCTCAATTATTTTTTATTTTTCCACATATTGTGCTTGCAATTTGGCCTATAATATCCAAGGAAAACATGTCTAGTAATTGTGCAGTTAATTCTCATACTGTATTTTCAGTTTTGGAATATTTATCCTCTCCCCAAATTTGTCACTAATAAAACACAATAAAAATTATTTAAAGAAAAGGCTTATTACCTTATTACCTTTTAATAGTTTGTTTACATCTACCTTGTAAATATATTTTTTTATTAAAAAGGTTACAATTACAACAACAATTCAAGTGTAATCTTTCTTTGTAAAAACTAAAGTATACATTTTATCATACATATTTCAAAGTTAAGGATTTGATTGATTATTTGATTATTTTTGACAAAACATACTATATTTAACATGAGCAAATATTGGCAAACAAATATTGGCTTATTTGAGTTGGCAGATATTTTACAGTAAAAATGTATAATCTATCCAAAACTAATCAACGAAATGTTGTCTTTCATATGTCTGTAACATAGGTCTTTCATTTTTATTATAAGAAATATAAATGTTAATTTGCAGTTTAATACGTTGCTTATACAAATACATTTTATTTCAACATTTCAGTCGATTTTTACTCAGTATAGCAATACAGTTTGCTAAAACCGAAACATTCATTCACAAACAGAAACGCCTGACTGTAACGTTGTTTTTATGAAATATTAGGGCATATAAATGTTAATTTTCAGTTTAATACGTTGCTTATACAAATAGCCTACATTTTATTTCAACATATTTCTGTCGATTTTTACTCAACTCAGTATAGCAATACAGTTTGCTAAAACATCATCATTCATTCACACAGAGACGCAATTTAAATTTAAACTGTCTTTTTGCGAGCTGTGATAAACAGCGCGCATCTCTGCGGCTGCCGTTCATTCATTCACAGAAACGCGATTCACTTGAGAAGGAAAAAAAAACTTACTACATATTCGGATCCTCTCTCCTGCAATACCCGCACTCTGAGGTAGATTTTCCGTTATTATTATTCCTCACAGCGCTGCCAGATGGTGTAAACACGTAGGCTACAATGATATGATTAAACTTGTGTTTTCTCGAGCTGATATGTGGGCGTTCACAGGTTTGCCTCAGTAATTTGCGTTTGAATAGCACGCGCTCTCCGTGGGCGGAGTCACATTACCTTTGAATGAGCTCTAATTAGCTCGACTGGAATCGCTCTTTTAATACAGATTTCACAAGATGAGAATATTTGTTTTTTATATAAATTACCTCATTTTAAAGAAGAGAATTCAAGCTTCATGCCTGTGTGTCTGTATGCCTGTTTGACTCAGTATTCGCTGAGTTATTGTTAATTTTCGGACGCGTTTCAGAATGGACTTCACTGGCAGAGAGAAGGCAGAACTCGCATCACGTTTATTTTTCTTTATTTGGCAAAAAGCACAACACTTTGTTTTTATTGTGAGTACACACAAAAATAATACACATTTAACAGAATTGATTGATGTATGAAACTTGCTTGTAATATCAAAGTCAACAGAGCAAAATTAATTTCTTTTGAACTGAACTGAAAAAAATCCAGCAAAACGCGCGGGCGCGTTTGTCGACCTCAGAGGGTTAAGGACCCCAAAAGCCCCTGAAACCTTGATTAACCCTCTGGGGACCAAAAACGCGCCCGCGCGTTTTGCCCGTTTTTTTTTTTAGCAATGAAAAATAAACACAAAATGCTCTGTTAATTTTGATCTTTCATTTTCGTGTAATACATCAATCGATCCTGTTCAGTTTCAATTTTTTTTCTGTATACTCACAATACAAATAAAGTGTTTTGCTTTTTGACAAATAAAGAAAAACTAACATGATGCTATTTCTGCCTTCTCTCTGTCAGTAAACTCCCATTTGAAACGCGTTCGAAAATTATCTATAACTCCGCGAAAATTCAGTCAAACAGGCAAACAGACCCACGGGCATAAAGCTTGAGATCGCAGCTTTTAAATGAAGTAATTTATATAAAAAACAAATATTATCAGCTTCTGTAATCTGTATAAAAAGAGAGCGACTCCAGTCGAGCTCATTAGGAGCCATTCAAAAGTAATTTGACCACGCCCCGGAGAGCGCGTGCTATTCAAACGCAAATTCTGAGAACCATTTCAGTCTGTGAAACGCCCCCACATCAGCTGTAAACAAAGAGGCATAATATAGCCTACCTTATGGAGAAAATTTTCCGTGCTGATATGAGGAGCAGATCCCGCTGAGGAGTGAGGTAGGCTAAGTTATCCTTTCTCAAGTGTTAATGTGGAATAACGTTATGGAATAACGTTGTAGGCTTATGTAAACAAAAAGATGAATCGCGTTTCTATAATATGAATAGCGTTTCTGTGAGATGAATGAAGGGTACATATTTGTAAAGACTGTTTAGCCTAAATATGAATCGCGCGTCTGTGTGTGAAAGAATAAACTGCTTTTACAGTTACAGTTACTGCGTTACAGTCAGGCGAAATATGAAAGACAACATTTTGTTGACTAGATTTGGGTACAGTTTTTACTGTAGAATATACTGTCACATCAAATAAGCTTTTCTGCTCATATATATAAAATACTATTTTGTCAAAAATAAAGTCATAGACTAAGATGTTCCAATGTTGGCTATATTCAAACTAATGAATACATATGATAAAATGTAGGCCTATAATCTTTTTTTTTTTTTTTTACAAAGAAAGAGTACCAAACCGTTCGAGATATCAAAAATCCGTCCGCAATTTAGAATCCTCAATGTCTTGACTTCATGCACACCGAGTTTGGTGGGGATTGGATGAATTCTCTAGGAGGAGTACTTCGCATTCCACAGCAAGCGTTTTCCAAACAACCCATAATAGCCGACTTCCTGTTGGGCTGGCGTAAAACTTAGAGCACGAAAGTTGTTCGGCCCGATGATATCTATATGTGTACTGAGTTTCAAATTAATTCATGCAAGCGTGTTTGATCTATGGACCAAGTTTTGGGACCCCGTTCAAGGGGGCGCTGTTGAGCCCCCCTGCCACGCCCGGGTACCAGCTTCAACCCGTCCCTGATGGCAGGGGGTTCCGACTTGTATGTAAAGTTTCAAGAGTTTTTGAGCACGTTAACCCTCTGGGGTCTAAGGTGTTTTTGGGGTCCTTGAGATGTTCTGACATGCCCTGACATTTGTGCTTTTTTCAGTTGCTTATAAACATATTAATGGCAAAAAAAAATTACACACTATTTAGCACAAACAGGGCTACCATAATATGTGAGCAACAAGAATGTACATGTCTGCATTTTTGAGAGAATAATGTTTATGCGTGGTTATTGAAAAAACTAAAAACTAAAGTTTCTGAAATAAGGCCATAAAACACATACTAAATATGTGCCAATAAGACTTTTGTCTAATGGATGTCATTGCCTAGTGTTTTTTCTTCAAAATGATGTGAAAATCATCCTGCCCTTATCATTCACATAACACAATACATTGATTTGAATTTTGCAAAGCACTTTCTGTTTGGAAAGGCAATATGCGGAGTGGGCGTCAACGATCATGCATATTTAGTGGTTCACACCTTAGGAGACAATGGGGCCTGCATACTTAATGACCCTTTCATTCAGGTGAGTCACTGAGCCACAAGAATGCAAGAGCAACAGTTGGAAGCATCTCAATTATTTTTTATTTTTCCACATATTGTGCTTGCAATTTGGCCTATAATATCCAAGGAAAACATGTCTAGTAATTGTGCAGTTAATTCTCATACTGTAATTTCAGTTTTGGAATATTTATCCTCTCCCCAAATTTGTCACTAATAAAACACAATAAAAATTATTTAAAGAAAAGGCTTATTACCTTATTACCTTTTAATAGTTTGTTTACATCTACCTTGTAAATATATTTTTTTTTTAGCAATGAAAAATAAACACAAAATGCTCTGTTAATTTTGATCTTTCATTTTCGTGTAATACATCAATCGATCCTGTTCAGTTTCAATTTTTTTTCTGTATACTCACAATACAAATAAAGTGTTTTGCTTTTTGACAAATAAAGAAAAACTAACATGATGCTATTTCTGCCTTCTCTCTGTCAGTAAACTCCCATTTGAAACGCGTTCGAAAATTATCTATAACTCCGCGAAAATTCAGTCAAACAGGCAAACAGACCCACGGGCATAAAGCTTGAGATCGCAGCTTTTAAATGAAGTAATTTATATAAAAAACAAATATTATCAGCTTCTGTAATCTGTATAAAAAGAGAGCGACTCCAGTCGAGCTCATTAGGAGCCATTCAAAAGTAATTTGACCACGCCCCGGAGAGCGCGTGCTATTCAAACGCAAATTCTGAGAACCATTTCAGTCTGTGAAACGCCCCCACATCAGCTGTAAACAAAGAGGCATAATATAGCCTACCTTATGGAGAAAATTTTCCGTGCTGATATGAGGAGCAGATCCCGCTGAGGAGTGAGGTAGGCTAAGTTATCCTTTCTCAAGTGTTAATGTGGAATAACGTTATGGAATAACGTTGTAGGCTTATGTAAACAAAAAGATGAATCGCGTTTCTATAATATGAATAGCGTTTCTGTGAGATGAATGAAGGGTACATATTTGTAAAGACTGTTTAGCCTAAATATGAATCGCGCGTCTGTGTGTGAAAGAATAAACTGCTTTTACAGTTACAGTTACTGCGTTACAGTCAGGCGAAATATGAAAGACAACATTTTGTTGACTAGATTTGGGTACAGTTTTTACTGTAGAATATACTGTCACATCAAATAAGCTTTTCTGCTCATATATATAAAATACTATTTTGTCAAAAATAAAGTCATAGACTAAGATGTTCCAATGTTGGCTATATTCAAACTAATGAATACATATGATAAAATGTAGGCCTATAATCTTTTTTTTTTTTTTTTACAAAGTTACTTTTTTTGAGTTACTTTTTTTGCAGAAATATTGCTGAAATTGTAATTATTGTTGTAATTGTAACCTTTTTAATAAAATAGCAAAACATATTTACAAGATAGATGTAAGCAAAATCTTAAATGGTCAATATAAGTCTTCTTCTAAATATATAGGCTATTTTGTCCTTGCATTGTGGCTCAGTCAGTGTCACACCTGAATGAATGGCTAATTATGCAGAGTCATTATGCAGAGTGGGTGGGACTGGGTAATCTAAGGTGTAAACTACTCCTCCCCCTCGCATATTGGCTTTCCAAGCAAAACCTGTTTTACACCATTTAAATCAATGTATTTTTTTTTGTGAACGATAAAGCAAGACTATTTTCACATAATTTTGAAGCTAGAACTCCAAGAGAAAACATCCATTAGTCAAAAGTCTTGTGGGCACATATTTTGTATGAGTTTTGTGGTCTTATTTCAGCAACTTTCATTTTTATTTTTTTAAATAACCACGCATAAACATTATTCTCTTAAAAATACAAACATCTACATACATGTTGCTCGCATATTATGGTAGGCCTGTTTGTGCTATATAGAGTGAATTTACACCTTTGCCATTAACATGTTTATAAATAACTGAAAAAAGCACAAATGTCAGAGCATGTCAGAACATCTCAAGGGCCCCAAAAACCGCTTGGTCCCCAGAGGGTTAACAATATAAAAGCAATAGTCAAATCCCCCCTCCCCTCACACACACAGAGACACAGAGAGAGGGAGAGAAAATTCTTCAGAAAATCCACATTCAAACCAAAATATCTCTCTTCCTGTTGGTCGGAGATCGTTAATGTAAATTAGAAAGTTGTCCGTCTTGATGAGAACAATACACATACCAAGTTTTGTTGCTGTTGATAAAACTAACCCCCCCACTTATGACTAAAGGTGGCGCTACTGAGCCCCTCACCACGCCCGTTTCTGAAACTTTGCACATGTCTACGGGCTAATAAATGTGATGTGTCTGTCGAGTTTCATCCAATTTCAAGTATGTTAAGAGTCTCAAAAGCATCAAAAAAGAATTTTAAAGTTTGAAGCGTTGCCATGGCAACAGTATTAAAGATATCAAAAATCCTTTCACAGGTCTACATCTGCCGTGTGTTTACATTATACACATAAACTTTGAAGCAAATCGGGTAAAAATAAGAGGGTGATTTCAAAGCATTTTGAAAAGGACACACTTCCTGCTGCCAGTTGGTGGCGCTATAACTTTTACTCACAATAGTCACATCCATGTGATCGGCCTCTTACAACGAACACACTGCTGAAGTTTAATCAAGATCAGTTAATGTATGCAGAAGTTATAACAAACTTCCTGTTTCCATTATTCGCCATCAATTCGTGTCCTCGCCACGGCCAAACCGTTCGAGATATCAAAAATCTGTCCGCAATTTAGCATCCTCAATGTCTTGACTTCATGCTGACTGAGTTTGGAGGCGAATGGATGAATTTCCTAGGAGGAGTACATTAAATTCCACAGCATGCGTTTCCAAACAACCCATAATAGCCGACTTCCTGTTGGGCTGGCGTAAAAAGTAAAAGTACGAAAGTTGTTTGGCCCGATGAGATCTATATGTGTATTGAGTTTCATATTATTACATGCAAGCGTGTCTGATTTATGGACCAAACTTTCGGACCCCGTTCAAGGGGGCGCTGTTGAGCCCCCCTGCCACGCCCGGGTACCAGCTTCAGCCCGGCCCTGATGGCCGCAGGTTCTGACCTGTGTGCAAAATTTCAAGAGTTTTCGAGCATGTTAAAGGCCACAAAAATGCCCGAAATATTTTTTTTGTGACTGGGTATGTTTAGGCATAAAATAATATAAAAATATATATATAAAAAATCTAACTTATTTAAAAAACACTGTGTGAGAGAGAGAGAAAATTCTCCAAAAAACCCACTTCAAACCAAAATATCTGACTTCCCGTTGGTCGGAGATAATGACTGTAAATTAGAAAGTTGTCCGGCTTGATGAGAACAATATACGTACCAAGTTTTGTGATTTTAGGAAAAACTAAGCCCCCATTTTTGACTAAAGGTGGCGCTACTGAGCCAT
The DNA here is from genome assembly GCF_965113295.1 of Leuciscus leuciscus. Lineage (NCBI taxonomy): Eukaryota > Metazoa > Chordata > Actinopteri > Cypriniformes > Leuciscidae > Leuciscus > Leuciscus leuciscus. The sequence continues at coordinate 2,999,739 of NC_138723.1, forward strand.
TCCACCACGCTCTTTCTGAAACTTTGCACATGTCTACTGGATAATAAATGTGATGTGTCTGTCGAGTTTCATGCATTTTCAAGCATGTGAATAGTCTCAAAAGCATCCGAAAAGAATCTTAAAGTTTGATTCGTTGCCACGGCAACAGTATCTAAGATATCAATAATCCTTTCACAGGTCTACATCTGCCGTGTGTCTACATTATACACATAAAGTTTTAAGCAAATCGGGTAAAAATAAGAGGATGATTTCAAAGCATTTTGAAAGTGACACACTTCCTGTTGCCAGTTGGTGGCGCTATAACTTTGACTCACAATAGTCACATCCATGTGATCGGCCTCTTACAACGAACACACTGCTGAAGTTTCATCAAGATCAGTTAATGTATGCAGAAGTTATAAAGCACTTCCTGTTTCTCTTTTCTCGCCATAAATTCGTTTCCTCGCCACGGCCAAACCGTTCGAGATATCAAAAATCCGTCCGCAATTTAGCATCCTCAATGTCTTGACTTTATGCTGACCGAGTTTGGAGGCGAATGGATGAATTTCCTAGGAGGAGTATTTTAAATTCCAGAGCGTACGTTTTTCAAACAACGCATAATAGCTGACTTCCTGTTGGGCTGGCGTAAAACTTAAAGCACGAATATTGTTTGGCCCGATAAGATCTATATGTGTACCGAGTTTCATACTAATTCATGCAAGCGTGTTTGATATATGGACCAAGTTTTCGGACGCCGTTCAAGGGGGCGATGTCGAGCCCCCCTGCCACGCCCGGGTACCAGCTTCAGCCCGGCCCTGATGGCCGCGGGTTCTGACTCGTGTGCAAAGTTTCAAGAGTTTTTGAGCATGTTAAGGGCCCCAAAAGTGCCTGAATAGTCGTAAGAAAAATAATAATAAATATAGCTGCGAGCAGCGATTGCGGGCCCAAGCCGGTGGCACCGCCACCCTGGTGCCTTTAGTTACACTAAAGGCACCGGGGTGGCGGTGTCACCGGCTTGGGCCCTCCATCGCTTCTCGCAGCTATATTTATATATATACACACACATATATATATATATATATATATATATATATATATATATATATTTAGATATGTTTGTATATATATATATATATATACATATATAAATGTAACAATATATATATATATATATATATATTAATTCCTACTTCAATAGGAATTCATTGAAAACGCTCGCTCTGCTCCGCACCATTATCAATGTCTGTGCGGACGATCATATTTTACTTTCGTTTTTAAGTTAGCGATTCAAAAGCCCCCAGCGGTGTCACACGTTGATTAACCGGTGGGGAAATATTCTCACCGTCACAAACCTAGTATATTTTCATATAGATACAATAGGCCTACCTGATTTTGAACACAAGAGGGCAGTATAGCACTATGAATTACATAATTTATTTTTTGGACTAAAAAAACATTCTGGATGTTTTTAAACTTAAACAATTATTAAATAGAAAAAAAAAAAGTATAAAATGGGTTTAGTTCTGATATTTGTATAATTTTATATAGAAATACATGGTGTATAATTACATTTTTAGAAGATAGGAGGTTTTTAGTGTTTCCTTTTTTGACATTACTTTAATCCCTCGCCATAGCAAAACCGTTTGAGATATTTATTATTCGTTTACAATTTAGCATCTTTAATGTATTTTCATCATGTTGAAAAAGTTTTGTGGGAATAAAATAAACCACTTAAGAGGACTGGGTAAAAATTCAGAGGCTGATTTTGCAAAGAAATCCACATTCAAACCAAAATATCTGACTTCCTGTTGGTCTGAGCTAATGACTGTAAATTAGAAAGTTGTCCGGCTTGATGAGACCAATATACGTACTGATTTTTATAACTGTGGGTAAAACTAACCCCCCCACTTTTGTCAAAAGCATTTTGAAAGTGACACACTTCCTGCTACCAGTTGGTGGCGCTATAACTTTGACTCACAATAGTTACATCCATCTGATCGGCCTCTTACCACGAACACACTGCTGAGGTTTCATCAAGATCAGTTAATGTGTGCAGAAGTTATAACACTTCGTGTTTCTCTTTTCTCGCCATAAATTCGTTTCCTCGCCACGGCCAAACCGTTCGAGATATCAAAAATCTGTCCGCAATTTAGCATCCTCAATGTCTTGACTTCATGCTGACCGAGTTTTGTGGGGATTGGACGAATTCTCTAGGAGGAGTATTTCACATTCCACAGCAAGCGTTTTCCAAACAACCCATAATAGCCGACTTCCTGTTGGGCTGGCGCAAAACTTAGAGCACGAAAGTTGTTCGGCCCGAAGAGATCTATATGTGTACCGAGTTTCATATTAATTCATGCAAGCGTGTTTGATATGTGGACCAAGTTTTCAGAACGTGTTCAAGGGGCCGCTGTTGAGCCCCCCTGCCACGCCCGGGTACCAGCTTCAGCCTGGCCCTGATGACCGTGGGTTCTGACCTGTGTGAAAAGTTTCAAGAGTTTTTGAGCACGTTAAGGGCCCAAAAAGCCCCTGAAACCTTGAAAAACAAAGATAAAATTGAATAGCCTCTTACAACGAACACACTGCTGAAGTTTCATTAAGATCAGTTAATGTATGCTGAAGTTATAACACATTTCCTGTTTCTCTTTTCTCGCCATAAATTCGTTTCCTCGCCACGGCCAAACCGTTTGAGATATCAAAAATCCGCTGGCAATTTAGAATCCTCAATGTCTTGACTTCATGCTGCCCGAGTTTGTAGGCGATTGGATGAATTCTCTAGGAGGAGTGTTTCAAAATCCATTGCATACGTTTTTCAAACAACCCATAATAGCTGACTTCCTGTTGGGCGGAGCTAATAACTTAGAGTGCGGAAGTTGTTCGGCCCGATGAGATCTATATGTGTACCGAGTTTCATACAAATATGTTCTTGTATGTGTCCAAGATTTCAGATTGCATTCTAGGGGGCGCTGTCGAGCACCCCTGCCACGCCCGGGTACCAGCTTCAGCCCGGCCCTAATGGCCGCGGGTTCTGACCTGTGTGCAAAGTTTCATGAGTTTTCGAGCATGTTAAAGGCCCCAAAAGCCCCCGAAACCTTGAACAACAATAATAATAATAATAATCCTAACGAAAACAATAGGGCCTTCGCCCTTTCAGGGCTTGGGCCCTAAATATAGCTGCGAGCAGCGATTGCGGGCCCAAGCCGGTGGCACCACCACCCTGGTGCCTTTAGTTACACTAAAGGCACCGGGGTAGCGGTGTCACCGGCTTGTGCCCTCCATCGCTGCTCGCAGCTATATTTATATATATATATATATATATATATATATATATATATATCAGATAAGTAATATTCTCTGTCTTGTCACTTAAAAAAAAAAATATATATATATATATATAAAAAATGTTTGCACTCACCCCAAACGTGACAGTTTGTCTACAATATGCACATAAAGTTTGAAGCAAATCGGGTAAAAATAAGAGTGATTTCAAAGCATTTTTAAAGTGACAAACTTCCTGCAGCCAGTTGGTGGCGCTATAACTTTGACTCACAATAGTCACATCCATGTGATCGGCCTCTTACCACGAACACACTGCTGAAGTTTCATCAAGATCAGTTAATGTGTGCAGAAGTTATAACACTTCGTGTTTTTCTTTTCTCGCCAAAAATTTGTTTCCTCGCCACGGCCAAAGCGTTAGAGATATCAAAAATCCGTCCGCAATTTAGCATCCTCAATGTCTTGACTTCATGCTGACCGAGTTTGGAGGCGATTGGATGAATTCTCTAGGATGCGTACATCAAATTCCACGGCATGCGTTTTTCAAACAACCCATAATAGCCGACTTCCTGTTGGGCGGAGCTAATAACTTAGAGTGCGGAAGTTGTTCGGCCTGATGAGATCTATATGTGTACCGAGTTTCATATTAATTCATGCAAGCGTGTTTGATATATGGACCAAGTTTTCAGAACGTGTTCAAGGGGGCGCTGTTGAGCCCCCCTGCCACGCCCGGGTACCAGCTTCAGCCCGGCCCTGATGACCGTGGGTTCTGACCTGTGTGAAAAGTTTCAAGAGTTTTTGAGCATGTTAAGGGCCCAAAAAGCCCCTGAAACCTTGAAAAACAAAGATTAAATTGAATAGACAACCCCCCCCCACCACCACCACCACCACCCCACACACACACACACAGACACAGAGAGAGAGAGAGAAAATTCTCCAGAAAATCCACATTAAAACCAAAATATCTGACTTGCTGTGTGTCTGAGCTAATAACTGTAAATTAGAAAGTTGTCCGGCTTGATGAGAACAATATACGTACCAAGTTTTGTGATTCTAGGAAAAACTAAGCCCCCATTTTTGACTAAAGGTGGCGCTACTGAGCCATTCCACCACGCCCGTTTCTGAAACTTTGCACATGTCTACTGGATAATAAATGTGATGTGTCTGTCGAGTTTCATGTATTTTCAAGCATGTGAAGAGTCTCAAAAGCATCCGAAAAGAATATTAAAGTTTGATGCGTTGCCACGGCAACAGTATCTAAGATATCAATAATCCTTTCACAGGTCTACATCTGCCGTGTGTTTACATTATACACATAAACTTTGAAGCAAATCGGGTAAAAATAAGAGGGTGATTTCAAAGCATTTTGAAAGGGACACACTTCCTGCTGCCAGTTGGTGGCGCTATAACTTTGACTCACAATAGTCACATCCATGTGATCGGCCTCTTACAACGAACACACTGCTGAAGTTTAATCAAGATCAGTTAATGTATGCAGAAGTTATAACACACTTCCTGTTTCCATTATTCGCCATCAATTCGTGTCCTCGCCACGGCCAAACCGTTCGAGATATCAAAAATCTGTCCGCAATTTAGCATCCTCAATGTCTTGACTTCATGCTGACTGAGTTTGGAGGCAAATGGATGAATTCTCTAGGAGGAGTACATTAAATTCCACAGCATGCGTTTCCAAACAACCCATAATAGCCGACTTCCTGTTGGACTGGCGTAAAACTTAGAGCACGAAAGTTGTTCGGCCCGATGAGATCTATATGTGTACCGAGTTTCATATTATTACATGCAAGTGTGTTTGATTTATGGACAAGTGTTCGGATCCTGTTCCAGGGGGCGCTGTCGAGCCCCCCTGCCACGCCCGGGTACCAGCTTCAGTCCGGCCCTGATGGCCGCGGGTTCTGACCCGTGTGCAAAGTTTCAAGAGTTTTTGAGCATGTTAAGGGCCCCAAAAGTGCCCGAAAGGTTGACAAAATAATAATAATAATAATAAATATAGCTGCGAGCAGCGATGAAGGGCCCAAGCCGGTGGCACCGCAACCCCGGTGCCTTTAGTTACCTAAAGGCACCGGGGTGGCGGTGCCGCCGGCTTTGGCCCTTCATCGCTGCTCGCAGCTATATTTATATATATATATATATATATATATATATATATATATATATATATATATGAAGAGTTCAGATGCAAAAGCCTCTAAATGCCATCTGAAATTTTCTTATAGAATGATCATTTTTATCAAGCTCGTATATTTAAATTCTATATTTTCACTTAAATGGCAATGAAGATTACCTATTAATTGTCATTGAAGTGAATTTACTGAACTTAAATATACAAGCTTGATAAAAATGATCATTCTATAAGAAAATTTCAGATGGCATTTAGAGGCTTTTGCATCTGAACTCTTCATATATACATACATACATACATACATACATAGGCTACATATATATATATATATATATATATATATATATATATTTATATATTTATGTGTGTATGTGTGTGTGTGTATATATATATATATATATATATATATATATATATATATATATATATATATATGTGTGTGTGTGTGTGTATATATATAGATAGATATATATATGTGTGTGTGTGTGTGTATATATATATATATATATATATATATATATTAGAGGTGGGCATAGATTATTTTTTTTAATCTAGATTAATCTAGATTAATTTTGAAATTAATCTAGATTAATCTAGATTAAAATGGCTCATTTGAATTCTGCCGAAGGCATTCAGAATATGTGTGCTACCCAAATAATGACTATAAAAGTAAGTCTTTGAGAACGGGTTTCTCAAGCCAGGTGGCGCATTAGACCAGGGGCTCATCTCCTGTTTCCAAAATGCATCACAAAATGCTTGAGAAAGCTGTTCTACTCATAGACTGTAAAAGGTTACTACTGTACTGTTACCGTCCGTAGGCAACATTAGGTAGGCCTATGTTATTATCAACTACTATAGGCTATCAATTAGGGATGGGCGATATGGCCTAAAATCTATATTGTGATGCAGCCTCTTGCGATAACGATTTACAGTATATTATAATAAAACCATTTCAGAACAGATTACACAGACCCATGCTAAACAACTGCTAAATGTATTTTTTTTTAAAGGGTGTATGTAGTTTTGAGAACATATATTGTGCAAAACTGTAAGTATACAACATAATTTTGCAGATAAATAAAATTTAAGTACACTAGCTGCAGAGACTTAAGTAGGTCTAATGTTTATTATGGCTTGGAGCTTATGAAACCCCAAATTTAAAATTAGAATATTGTCTAACTGATGTCTTTTCAGTTAAAAAGAAACACAACAACGATTCTTAAAATCGAGATGATGTGCTACACCACTAAGCAAGGCTGGATTAGTACCCCCAGGGGCCCCTGGGCACTGAAGCTCATGGGCCCCCTCCCCTACCTGACAACCACACCCTCCAAAGGAACACACACCAGGTGTGGGATTTAACATGCCAATCACTATTGATCAAAAGCTGAATGACTAGTTCACAAGACAATGATACGAAATAAATTTTTCTGAAAAGTATGGCTGCACGATTTGGGGAAAATGTCATATTGTGATTATTGAGGTCAATATTGCGATATGCGATTGCGATATAGTAAACAAATGGTTTCATGAGTTAACTTGCTTATTTCTCAAGTAAAATGCACACACAGATTAGTGATAATGCTGAAATTTGTAGCCCATTTCTCAACTCAAACTAGAAACAACAACTAAATGCACTGTGTTTTCAAATTAAAATAAATTCAATATTGTTATTTGTCTCAATAATACAAGAGTTAAAAATAAATGTCATATTTACCTGTGCCTGTCAAACAGGTAGACCTAGGACATATACCGAAATTATATTTACATTATAATTACATTATAAATTAAATATAGACTAATCCTTATTATAGCAAAAAAAAAAAAAAAAAAACTTTAGTCAACAGCAGTGAGTCATTTTCTCTGTTCTTTTTGTTCTTTGATTAACTTTACTGACAGAAAGCTTTATTGGCTGCTGTCTCTTTAAGACCAGCTGACGGAGACGCGGCTCTCGCACGCGCCTCATTCTTTCACAACTCTTGACGTTCATCATAAGACAGCTCTTATGTTATGAAGATACTCGACAAAACGGACATTTTGGCATAATTGTGTGTGTTATTGTAAGTTCAAGCACGAAAGATAACTGTATTCTGGCGTGCTGTCTGTGCGCACGATACTGGCGCGCGCGCGTCTTTCTGTGTCTGTGTGTGTGTGTGTGTGTGTGTGTGTGTCACAGTCAGACTTTTGTCTTGTCGCACATGAATTGTTTAAAAGCATTTGCATGAATAAGAGATCATATAATGTAATATACACTTTTTAAAAATTCTGATTGGATAATTATCAAGATCGAGGCAAAGCCTTGTGTAGCCTATACTATTTTTTTGTAGCAGCGAACGTGGCAAAAAAAAAATAAAAAAAAATATTGGAATGGGAATAATACGCGCGCGCTGGTATTCAGTGATATCATGTTTCGTTTTGAATTTGAGGTGGTAGAACGGATTAGTCATGTGTTAACTTACCGAACTGTTACCCCACACACTCTGTATATAGTTTGCTGCTGCTCGTCTGACGGCTTAAACCCGAACCAAGTCCAAATAATGGATGTTGCACCGATCTTGTTCACCAGCTTTCACTTTCAGCCGTGTTTACTTAAGATGACGACGAATATGCGTTGCAGCTGGGTTTACCTCACGGCCGCGGGTAGATTGCGTCATCATAGCTTGTGTAGCCATCTCCCAACCCAACTTGGAGAATAGATGAACGGCGATATTTTTTTTATCGCGCGATAAGAGTCTCGCGTTAACGCAGCACGTTAACGCCGATAACGGCCCACCACTAATATATATATATGTATATAAAAGACAGAAAATATTACTTGTCTTACCTTATTCTGATTTTATGATACACTCAAAATATTCCACAACAAATCCTTTAAATTTAATGTAAAAATAAAAACAAAAGTAAGTGTTGGGCTCACGTAACCCTATCATTAGAATCAAAACGTTTCAACAGTTGTGATGTATTTGGATGCTAAACTATTCTTTATTATCGGCTTTGTACTTCACTCGGTTTCCAATATCGACGGAAAAAATCATCCTCTTCACACGCGCAAAAATGTGCTTGGAAAAATCACAGTGGAGCAGTGCTTACTGTGAATGTACGAATTGTACTACTGACTATTTAAACAGAGCAGTGTGTATATGTTAGGTTTACTATTTTATTATATTTTATTAAGGCTATAATGAACAGGCTGCGATGTCAAGTTTGCAATGCTGGAATGTGCGTGTGATTTAACAGTAGACACATAAAAACATAATTGGCACATCATTTTGTTCATACAGGACATCATTCAAACTGCAAAGTGTTTAATTATATTTATATACACTCGCAATAAAACACACCATTGTGCTTTCGTAAAATAAATTCAAGCAATCCACCCCCCGAAATGGCGTTCATTTTAAAACTAAACTAAAAGCTCTTAGCTAAACAGGCATTTATAACTGTGAGCGCCCACGGCGAGGAACGAGCAGAACAGAGTGAACGTTTTTTAGTTAATTCCTACTTCCATAGGAATTCATTGAAAATGCTCGCTCTACTCAGCACCATTATTAAAGTCTGTGCAGACATCTGTATTTTACTTTAAGTTAGCGATTTAAAAGCCCCCAGCGGTGTCACACGTCGATTAACCGACATCCCTAATATATTTATATATACAATAGGCCTACCTGAAAGAGAATTTGGCTTGCCCGACCAGAGTAGCCTGATTTGAACATCAATGACAAAAAATAACTTGGGAATCACTAAAACGAGAGATTATTCTAATTTGATTACATTCATTTTAAGCTGCAATCAACAGTTGATAATAAATGTATTACTGATCAATGGTAACAAGGTTGCGCTGCTGAGGCTCGTGCAGCTTCTCCAGGAGAAACGTAAACAAATGAGCGCAGCACACAAAAAAGAAACCCAGTTAACAACATACTGACTATAAAAATTACAAATATGGAGTTTTTATATATTTTATAACCTATGATAGAGTTAAGCAACCTCACTTGATGAGTAGGCTACTGTTTCCTGAATACAATCACGATTGAAACTGTGACATTGATTTCATACAACAGGTTAATAAACAGTTATAATTAAGTCACTTACATTTTAGATGCAATATTGACTGTTTTTGTTCTGTTTCAGCAGCAAAAATAGTTAAACAAAGATCACAGCAGAACCGTCGCGCATCTCACAGCAACTTGTTTTCTCATTACTGAATGATTCAGCATTTAGAACGAATCGGTTGACTCAAAGATTCAATGATCAATCCATAAACATCTGTCTCAATCATGAATGACTCAGTCATTCGAACGAATCGTTTGAACGAATGAATCAATGACTCGCTCATTAAGACGGTCGCCTGGCGACACCTAATGGCCAACATGACATCATGACTTTGCGTAAACATACACGCCACTTTCAAGTCAAAAGTGGCGTGTTATCTATACGCATTTTGAGCTATCCGCGTGTATGTTCACGCCGAAACGAACCGTCATCTTCCGCGTGTATGTCTACGCCGTTAAATGTCCGAGCGAAACGGAGCAAAATGTACGTGAAATAATCATGTTGGTTCCCTTTGGAAAACGTGTAGATGTCACAGTTTAACAGCCTCAGACGTGAATCTTACACGTACCATTATCCCCGGACGTTTGCTAATCCTACCCCTAAATCTAATCATAACCATTTCTTAAAACTATAGGCTACAATTGTAAAGAAAAACAACAGACAGACAAGTATAATCACAATAATTTATTTAATGAGAAAATGTCAAAATCGGTACCAAAAGTTGTTCACGTGACGATGTGTCGCAGTCCTCTCTGGCAGTGGTTTTGTATGAGGTAACAGACAGAGCAGAATTTAAGTTATTAATTCAAATCCATGAAAACGTTAATACGTCTTCGGTTCGGTTCGCTCTGAGGGCTGCGCGGCAGTGCGCACTTCATTTCAAATGTGAATGTGCATGACGCAATCTGTGACGGAGCAGGCGAGACGACAGCCAATGAGAATGAGCGTTTGATATTACTGCCTTAACCATAGTAACCTGTCGCTTCTTGAGGGCGCAATTTTTGAATTTGAATTCATAACAAGCACGGGGTTTGACGTTTACGGTCAAGATGACGATTACTGGATAAAGGGCTGAGTTTGGATCTTTTTCTTGCAAATAATAATGGATTCTGAAGGTTTGGATTACATCAAGCTAATAAAATTGGTGTATTTTGTGAATCGATGTTGTGTTGTAAGGTTAGTATAATTATGGTTCTATAGGAACCATAAATAAATTATTGTGATATTACTCGTCTGTCTGTTGTTTTTCTTTATAATTGTTGCCTAGGTAGTTTTAAGAAATGGTTATGGTTAGGTTTAGGGGTAGGATTCGTGGCTCAAACTATCTTTTAATGCCATATTGTTCATAAAAATGCCATTTTCCTACATATCTGTCCATTACGTTTTATCATTTTAATATTGTCCATAAAATGGGTATGTTTAGGTGTGGGAAGATTAACCCCAGTGACGGGTAGGTTTAGGGACTTTTAGGGAGTTGGGGTAGGTCATATCTACATATACAGACAAAGTAATGTAACGTTAAGTCGACGGCATTGATAAACACGCTGAAAAGCGATTATGCGTGTTGATAGCACGCCAAAAATGGAAATCGAATTGGCGTGTCATACATACGCCATTTCATGAGATCAGTCTGTAATGGCGGTTTAGTGTTACATTTAAAAGTATCATTCTTTCCAACGTGTGTGCACCATTATCAATGTCCGTGCGGACGTCCGAATTTTACTTTCACTTTTATATTAGCGATTTAAAAGCACCCGCTCGTGTCACATGTCGATTAACCGTTGGGAAAATATCCTCACAGTTAAATACCTAATACATTTATATTTAAATACAATATAGGCCTACCTAGTAAAAAGTTTTATATACTATATTTATATCCTTTTGGACACAAGAGGGCAGTATAGCCCTATATTTGCTTTTTTGTTGAACCAAATAGCACTAAATAGCCTGTTTTAACTTTTTTTATACTTCTTGAATTGCAAAAACAGAATAAAATGGGTTTAGTTCTAATATTTGTATAATTTTATATAAAAATAAATGGTGTATAATTACATTTGTAGAAGATATGAGATGTTTTCTGATTCCTTTTTTGACATTACTTTAATCCCTCGTCATATCAAAACCGTTTGAGATATTCAATATCCGTTCACAAATTAGAATCTTTAATGTATTTTCATCATGTTGAAAAAGTTTGGTGGGAATAAAATAAATAGTTTAAGAGGAGTGGCTAAAAATTCAGAGGCTGATTTTGCAAAAAAATCCACATTCAGACCAAAATATCTGACTTCCTGATGGCCGGAGCTAATGAATGGAAATTAGAAAGTTGTCCGGCTTGATGAGTACAATATACAAACTTTTTTTTTTTTACTGTAGTTAAAACTAACCCGCCCACTTTTGTCAAAAGCATGTTGAAAGTGACACACTTCCTGCTGCCAGTTGGTGGCGCTATAACTTTGACTCACAATAGTTACATCCATCTGATCGGCCTCTTACCACGAACACACTGCTGAAGTTTCATCAAGATCAGTTAATGTATGCAGAAGTTATTCCACTTCGTTTTTCTCTTTTCTCGCCATAAATTCGTTTCCTCGCCACGGCCAAACCGTTCGAGATATCAAAAATCCGTCCGCAATTTAGAATTCTCAATGTCTTGACTTCATGCACACCGAGTTTGGTGGGGATTGGATGAATTCTCTAGGAGGAGTACTTCGCATTCCACAGCAAGCGTTTTCCAAACAACCCATAATAGCCGACTTCCTGTTGGGCTGGCGTAAAACTTGACCGGGGGAAAGTTGTTCGGCCCGATGATATCTATATGTGTACCGAGTTTCATATTAATTCATGCAAGCGTGTTTGATCTATGGACCAAGTTTTGGGACCCCGTTCAAGGGGGCGCTGTTGAGCCCCCCTGCCACGCCCGGGTACCAGCTTCAACCCGTCCCTGATGGCAGGGGGTTCCGACTTGTATGTAAAGTTTCAAGAGTTTTTGAGCACGTTAAGGACCCCAAAAGCCCCTGAAACCTTGATTAACAATATAAAAGCAATAGTCAAATCCCCCTCCCCTCACACACACAGAGACACAGAGAGAGGGAGAGAAAATTCTTCAGAAAATCCACATTCAAACCAAAATATCTCTCTTCCTGTTGGTCGGAGATCGTTAATGTAAATTAGAAAGTTGTCCGTCTTGATGAGAACAATACACATACCAAGTTTTGTTGCTGTTGATTAAACTAACCCCCCCACTTATGACTAAAGGTGGCGCTACTGAGCCCCTCACCACGCCCGTTTCTGAAACTTTGCACATGTCTACGTGCTAATAAATGTGATGTGTCTGTCGAGTTTCATCCAATTTCAAGTATGTAAAGAGTCTCAAAAGCATCAAAAAAGAATATTAAAGTTTGAAGCGTTGCCATGGCAACAGTATTAAAGATATCAAAAATCCTTTCACAGGTCTACATCTGCCGTGTGTTTACATTATACACATAAACTTTGAAGCAAATCGGGTAAAAATAAGAGGGTGATTTCAAAGCATTTTGAAAGGGACACACTTCCTGCTGCCAGTTGGTGGCGCTATAACTTTGACTCACAATAGTTACATCCATCTGATCGGCCTCTTACCACGAACACACTGCTGAAGTTTCATCAAGATCAGATAATGTGTGCAGAAGTTATAACACACCTCCTGTTTGCATTATTCACCATAAATTAGTTTCCTCGCCACGGCCAAACCGTTCGAGATATCAAAAATCTGTCCGCAATTTAGCGTCCTCAATGTCTTGACTTCATGCACACCGAGTTTGGTGGGGATCGGATGAATTCTCTAGGAGGAGTGTTTCAATTCCAGAGCGTACGTTTTTCAAACAACCCATAATAGCCGACTTCCTGTTGGGCTTGCGTAAAACTTAGAGCACGAAAATTGTTCGGCCCGATGAGATCTTTATGTGTACCGAGTTTCATATTATTACATGCAAGCGTGTTTGATTTATGGACCAAGTTTTCGGACCCCGTTCCAGGGGGCGCTGTCGAGCCCCCCTGCCACGCCCGGGTACCAGCTTCAGCCCGGCCCTGATGGCCGCGGGTTCTGACCCGTGTGCAAAGTTTCAAGAGTTTTTGAGCATGTTAAGGGCCCCAAAAGTGCCTGAATAGTCGTAAGAAAAATAATAATAAATATAGCTGCGAGCAGCGATTGCGGGCCCAAGCCGGTGGCACCGCCACCCTGGTGCCTTTAGTCCACCGGCTTGGGCCCTCCATCGCTGCTCGCAGCTATATTTACATATATATATATATATATATATATATATATATATATATATATATATACACATACATACATACATATATATATATATAATAAAGACGGTAAATTTTACTTGTCTTACCTTATTCTGATTTTATGATACACTCAAAATATTCCACAACAAATCCTTTAAATTTAATGTAAAAATAAAAATGAAAGTAAGTGTTGGGCTCACGTAACCCTTTCATTAGAATCAAAACGTTTCAACAGTTGTGATGTATTTGGATGCTAAACTATTCTTTATAATAGGCTTTGTACTTCACTCGTGTTCCAATATCGACGGAAAAAATCATCCTCTTCACACGAGCAAAAATGTGCTTGGAAAAATCACAGTGGAGCAGTGCTTACTGTGAATGTACGAACTGTACTACTGACTATTTAAACAGAGCAGTGTGTATATGTTAGGTTTACTATTTTATTATATTTTATTAAGGCTATAATGAACAGGCTGCGATGTCAAGTTTGCAATGCTGGAATGTGTGTGTGATTTAACAGTAGACACATAAAAACATAATTGGCACATCATTTTGTTCATACAGGACATCATTCAAACTGCAAAGTGTTTACTTATATTTATATACACTCGCAATAAAACACAACATTGTGCTTTTGTAAAATAAATTCAAGCAATCCACCCCCCGAAATGGCATTCATTTTAAAATTAAACTAAAAGCTCTTGGCTAAACAGGCATTCATAACTGTGAGCGCCCACGGCGAGGAACGAGTAGAACAGAGCGAACGTTTTTTAGTTAATTTCTACTCCCATAGGAATTCATTGAAAATGCTCGCTCTACTCAGCACCATTATTAAAGTCTTTGCAGACATCTGTATTTTACTTTAAGTTAGCGATTTAAAAGCCCCCAGCGGTGTCACACGTCGATTAACCGACATCCCTAATATATTTATATATATACAATAGGCCTACCTGAAAGAGAATTTAGCCCGACCAGAGTAGCCTGATTAGAACGTCAATGACAAAAAATAACTTGGGAATCACAAAAAAACGAGAGATTATTCTAATTTTATTACATTCATTTTAAGTTGCAATCAACAGTTGATAATAAATGTATTACTGATCAATGGTAACAAGGTTGCGCTGCTGAGGCTCGTGCAGCTTCTCCAGGAGAAACGTAAACAAATGAGCGCAGCACACAAAAAAGAAACCCAGTTAACAACATACTGACTATAAAAATTACAAATATGGAGTTTTTATATATTTTATAACCTATGATAGAGTTAAGCAACCTCACTTGACGAGTAGGCTACCGTTTCCTGAATACAATCACGATTGAAACTGTGACATTGATTTCATACAACAGGTTAATAAACAGTTATAATTAAGTCACTTACATTTTAGATGCAATATTGACTGTTTTTGTTCTGTTTCAGTAGCAAAAATAGTTAAACAAAGATCACAGCAGAACCGTCGCGCATCTCACGGCAACTTGTTTTCTCATTACTGAATGATTCAGCATTTTGAACGAATCGGTTGACTCAAAGATTCAATGATCAATCCATAAACATCTGTCTCAATCATGAATGACTCAGTCATTCGAACGAATCGTTTGAACGAATGAATCAATGACTCGCTCATTAAGACGGTCGCCTGGCGACACCTAATGGCGGATTAGTGTTATGTTTAAAAGTATCATTCTTTCCAACGTGTGTGCACCATTATCAATGTCCGTGCGGACGTCCGAATTTTACTTTCACTTTTATATTAGCGATTTAAAAGCACCCGCTCGTGTCACACGTCGATTAACCGATGGGAAAATATCCTCACAGTCATATACCTAATACATTTATATTTAAATACAATAGGCCTACCTAGTAAAACGTTTTATATACTATTTTGATTTCCTTTTGGACACAAGAGGGCAGTATAGCCCTATGTTTGCTTTCTTGTTGAACCAAATAGCACTAAATAGCCTGTTTTTAACTTTTTCATACTCCTTGAATAGCAAAAACAGAATAAAATGGGTTTAGTTCTAATATTTGTATAATTTTATATAAAAATAAATGGTGTATAATTACATTTTAAGAAGTTATGAGATGTTTCCTGCTTCCTTTTTGACATTAATTTAATCCCTCGCCATAGCAAAACCGTTTGAGATATTCAATATCCGTTTACAATTTAGCATCATTAATATATTTGTATCATGTTGAAAAAGTTTGGTGGGAATAAAATAAATAGTTTAAGAGGAGTGGCTAAAAATTCAGAGGCTGATTTTGCAAAAAAAATCCACATTCAGACCAAAATATCTGACTTCCTGATGGCCGGAGCTAATGAATGTAAATTAGAAAGTTGTCCGGCTTGATGAGTACAATATACAAACTATTTTTTTTTTACTGTAGTTAAAACTAACCCGCCCACTTTTGTCAAAAGCATGTTGAAAGTGACACACTTCCTGCTGCCAGTTGGTGGCGCTATAACTTTGACTCACAATAGTTACATCCATCTGATCGGCCTCTTGCCACGGACACACTGCTGAAGTTTCATCAAGATCAGTTAATGTATGCAGAAGTTATTCCACTTCGTGTTTCTCTTTTCTAGCCATAAATTCGTTTCCTCGCCACGGCCAAACCGTTCGAGATATCAAAAATCGGTCCGCAATTTAGAATCCTCAATGTCTTGACTTCATGCACACCGAGTTTGGTGGGGATTGGATGAATTCTCTAGGAGGAGTACTTCGCATTCCACAGCAAGCGTTTTCCAAACAACCCATAATAGCCGACTTCCTGTTGGGCTGGCGTAAAACTTAGAGCACGAAAGTTGTTCGGCCCGATGATATCTATATGTGTACTGAGTTTCAAATTAATTCATGCAAGCGTGTTTGATCTATGGACCCAGTTTTGGGAACCCGTTCAAGGGGGCGCTGTTGAGCCCCCCTGCCACGCCCGGGTACCAGCTTCAACCCGTCCCTGATGGCAGGGGGTTCCGACTTGTATGTAAAGTTTCAAGAGTTTTTGAGCACGTTAAGGACCCCAAAAGCCCCTGAAACCTTGATTAACAATATAAAAGCAATAGTCAAATCCCCCCTCCCCTCACACACACAGAGACACAGAGAGAGGGAGAGAAAATTCTTCAGAAAATCCACATTCAAACCAAAATATCTCTCTTCCTGTTGGTCGGAGATCGTTAATGTAAATTAGAAAGTTGTCCGTCTTGATGAGAACAATACACATACCAAGTTTTGTTGTTGTTGATAAAACTAACCCCCCCACTTATGACTAAAGGTGGCGCTACTGAGCCCCTCACCACGCCCGTTTCTGAAACTTTGCACATGTCTACGGGCTAATAAATGTGATGTGTCTGTCGAGTTTCATCCAATTTCAAGTATGTTAAGAGTCTCAAAAGCATCAAAAAATAATATTAAAGTTTGAAGCGTTGCCATGGCAACAGTATTAAAGATATCAAAAATCCTTTCACAGGTCTACATCTGCCGTGTGTTTACATTATACACATAAACTTTGAAGCAAATCGGGTAAAAATAAGAGGGTGATTTCAAAGCATTTTGAAAGGGACACACTTCCTGCTGCCAGTTGGTGGCGCTATAACTTTGACTCACAATAGTCACATCCATGTGATCGGCCTCTTACAATGAACATACTGCTGAAGTTTAATCAAGATCAGTTAATGTATGCAGAAGTTATAACACACTTCCTGTTTCCATTATTCGCCATCAATTCGTGTCCTCGCCACGGCCAAACCGTTCAAGATATCAAAAATCTGTCCGCAATTTAGCATCCTCAATGTCTTGACTTCATGCTGACTGAGTTTGGAGGCGAATGGATGAATTCCGTAGGAGGAGTACATTAAATTCCACAGCATGCGTTTCCAAACAACCCATAATAGCCGACTTCCTGTTGGGCTGGCGTAAAAAGTAAAAGTACGAAAGTTGTTCGGCCCGATGAGATCTATATGTGTACCGAGTTTCATATTATTACATGCAAGCGTGTCTGATGTATGGACCAAGTTTTCGGACCCCGTTCAAGGGGGCGCTGTCGAGCCCCCCTGCCACGCCCGGGTACCAGCTTCAGCCCGGCCCTGATGGCCGCGGGTTCTGACCCGTGTGCAAAGTTTCAAGAGTTTTCGAGCACGTTAAGGGTCTCAAAAGTGCCCGAAAGGTTGACAGAAAAATAAGAATAAGAAGAAATATATATATATATATATATATATATATATATATATATATATATATATATATATAATATATATATATATATATATATATATACACACACACACATATATATATATATATATATATATATACATATATATGTATATACATATACATATATATATATATATATATATATATATATATATATAATAAAGATGGGAAATTTTACTTGTCTTACCTTATTCTGATTTTATGATACACTCAAAATATTCCACAACAAATCCTTTAAATTTAATGTAAAAATAAAAACGAAAGTAAGTGTTGGGCTCACGTAACCCTATCATTAGAATCAAAACGTTTCAACAGTTGTGATGTATTTGGATGCTAAACTATTCTTTATTATAGGCTTTGTACTTCACTCGGTTTCCAATATCGACGGAAAAAATCATCCTCTTCACACGCGCAAAAATGTGCTTGGAAAAATCACAGTGGAGCAGTGCTTACTGTTAATGTACGAATTGTACTACTGACTATTTAAACAGAGCAGTGTGTATATGTTAGGTTTACTATTTTATTATATTTTATTAAGGCTATAATGAACAGGCTGCGATGTCAAGTTTGCAATGCTCGAATGTGTGTGTGATTTAACAGTAGACACATAAAAACATAATTGGCACATAATTTTGTTCATACAGGATATCATTTCAAACTGCAAAGTGTTTACTTATATTTATGTACACTCGCAATAAAACACAACATGGTGCTTTTGTAAAATAAATTCAAGCAATCCACCCCCCGAAATGGCGTTCATTTTAAAATTAAACTAAAAGCTCTTGGCTAAACAGGCATTCATAACTGTGAGCGCCCACGGCGAGGAACGAGCAGAACAGAGTGAACGTTTTTTAGTTAATTCCTACTTCCATAGGAATTCATTGAAAATGCTTGCTCTACTCAGCACCATTATTCAAGTCTGTGCAGACATCTGTATTTTACTTTAAGTTAGCGATTTAAAAGCCCCCAGCGGTGTCACACGTCGATTAACCGACATCCCTAATATATTTATATATATACAATAGGCCTACCTGAAAGAGAATTTAGCTTGCCCGACCAGAGTAGCCTGATTAGAACGTCAATGACAAAAAATAACTTGGGAATCACAAAAAAACGAGAGATTATTCTAATTTTATTACATTCATTTTAAGTTGCAATCAACAGTTGATAATAAATGTATTACTGATCAATGGTAACAAGGTTGCGCTGCTGAGGCTCGTGCAGCTTCTCCAGGAGAAACGTTAACAAATGAGCGCAGCACACAAAAAAGAAACCCAGTTAACAACATACTGACTATAAAAATGACAAATATGGAGTTTTTATATATTTTATAACCTATGTTAGAGTTAAGCAACCTCACTTGACGAGTAGGCTACTGTTTCCTGAATACAATCACGATTGAAACTGTGACATTGATTTCATACAACAGGTTAAAAAACAGTTACAATCAAGTCACTTACATTTTAGATGCAATATTGACTGTTTTTGTTCTGTTTCAGCAGCGAAAATAGTTAAACAAAAAGATCACAGCAGAATCATCACGCGCATCTCTCAGCAATGTGTTTTCTCATTTCTGAATGATTCAGCATTTTGAACGAATCGGTTGACTCAAAGATTCAATGATCAATCCATAAACATCTGTCTCAATCATGAATGACTCAGTCATTCGAACGAATCGTTTGAATGAATGAATCAATGACTCGCTCATTAAGACGGTCGCCTGGCGACACCTAATGGCGGTTTAGTGTTATGTTTAAAAGTATCATTCTTTCCAACGTGTGTGCACCATTATCAATGTCCGTGCAGACGTCCGTTTTTTACTTTCACTTTTATATTAGCGATTTAAAAGCACCCGCTCGTGTCACACATCGATTAACCGTTGGGAAAATATCCTCACAGTCATATACCTAATACATTTATATTTAAATACAATATAGGCCTACCTAGTAAAAAGTTTTATATACTATATTCTTTTGGACACAAGAGGGCAGTATAGCCCTATGTTTGCTTTTTTGTTGAACCAAATAGCACTAAATAGCCTGTTTTTAACTTTTTTTATACTTCTTGAATTGCAAAAACAGAATAAAATGGGTTTAGTTCTAATATTTGTATAATTTTATATAAAAAATAAACGGTGTATAATTACATTTGTAGAAGATATGAGATGTTTTCTGATTCCTTTTTTGACATTACTTTAATCCCTCGCCATATCAAAACCGTTTGAGATATTCAATATCTGTTCACAATTTAGCATCTTTAATGTATTTTCATCATGTTGAAAAAGTTTGGTGGGAATAAAATAAATAGTTTAAGAGGAGTGGCTAAAAATTCAGATGCTGATTTTGCAAAAAAAATCCACATTCAGACCAAAATATCTGACTTCCTGATGGCCGGAGCTAATGAATGTAAATTAGAAAGTTGTCCGGCTTGATGAGTACAATATACAAACTATTTTTTTTTTACTGTAGTTAAAACTAACCCGCCCACTTTTGTCAAAAGCATGTTGAAAGGGACACACTTCCTGCTGCCAGTTGGTGGCGCTATAACTTTGACTCATAATAGTTACATCCATCTGATCGGCCTTTTACCACGAACACACTGCTGAAGTTTCATCAAGATCAGTTAATGTATGCAGAAGTTATTCCACTTCGTGTTTCTCTTTTCTCGCCATAAATTCGTTTTCTCGCCACGGCCAAACCGTTCGAGATATCAAAAATCCGTCCG
This sequence comes from Leuciscus leuciscus, assembly GCF_965113295.1. Taxonomy (NCBI): domain Eukaryota; kingdom Metazoa; phylum Chordata; class Actinopteri; order Cypriniformes; family Leuciscidae; genus Leuciscus; species Leuciscus leuciscus. The sequence goes on from NC_138723.1 coordinate 3,020,386, forward strand.
CAATTTAGAATCCTCAATGTCTTGACTTCATGCACACCGAGTTTGGTGGGGATTGGATGAATTCTCTAGGAGGAGTACTTCGCATTCCACAGCAAGCATTTTCCAAACAACCCATAATAGCCGACTTCCTGTTGGGCTGGCGTAAAACTTAGAGCACGAAAGTTGTTCGGCCCGATGATATCTATATGTGTACTGAGTTTCAAATTAATTCATGCAAGCGGGGTTCCGACTTGTATGTAAAGTTTCAAGAGTTTTTGAGCACGTTAAGGACCCCAAAAGCCCCTGAAACCTTGATTAACAATATAAAAGCAATAGTCAAATCCCCCCTCCCCTCACACACACAGAGACACAGAGAGAGGGAGAGAAAATTCTTCAGAAAATCCACATTCAAACCAAAATATCTCTCTTCCTGTTGGTCGGAGATCGTTAATGTAAATTAGAAAGTTGTCCGTCTTGATGAGAACAATACACATACCAAGTTTTGTTGTTGTTGATAAAACTAACCCCCCCACTTATGACTAAAGGTGGCGCTACTGAGCCCCTCACCACGCCCGTTTCTGAAACTTTGCACATGTCTACGGGCTAATAAATGTGATGTGTCTGTCGAGTTTCATCCAATTTCAAGTATGTTAAGAGTCTCAAAAGCATCAAAAAAGAATATTAAAGTTTGAAGCGTTGCCATGGCAACAGTATTAAAGATATCAAAAATCCTTTCACAGGTCTACATCTGCCGTGTGTTTACATTATACACATAAACTTTGAAGCAAATTGGGTAAAAATAAGAGGGTGATTTCAAAGCATTTTGAAAGGGACACACTTCCTGCTGCCAGTTGGTGGTGCTATAACTTTGACTCACAATAGTCACATCCATGTGATCGGCCTCTTACAACGAACACACTGCTGAAGTTTAATCAAGATCAGTTCATGTATGCAGAAGTTATAACACACTTCCTGTTTCCATTATTCGCCATCAATTCGTGTCCTCGCCACGGCCAAACCGTTCGAGATATCAAAAATCTGTCCGCAATTTAGCATCCTCAATGTCTTGACTTCATGCTGACTGAGTTTGGAGGCGAATGGATGAATTCCCTAGGAGGAGTACATTAAATTCCACAGCATGCGTTTCCAAACAACCCATAATAGCCGACTTCCTGTTGGGCTGGCGTAAAAAGTAAAAGTACGAAAGTTGTTCGGCCCGATGAGATCTATATGTGTACCGAGTTTCATATTATTACATGCAAGCGTGTCTGATTTATGGACCAAGTTTTCGGACCCCGTTCAAGGGGGCGCTGTCGAGCCCCCCTGCCACGCCCGGGTACCAGCTTCAGCCCGGCCCTGATGGCCGCGGGTTCTGACCCGTGTGCAAAGTTTCAAGAGTTTTCGAGCACGTTAAGGGTCTCAAAAGTGCCCGAAAGGTTGACAGAAAAATAAGAATAAGAATAAATATATATATATAAATATAGCTGCGAGCAGCGATTGCGGGCCCAAGCCGGTGGCACCGCCACCCTGGTGCCTTTAGTTACACTAAAGGCACCGGGGTGGCGGTTTCACCGGCTTGGGCCCTCCATCGCTGCTCGCAGCTATATTTATATATATATATATATATATATATATATATATATATATATATATATATATATATATATATATATATATATATATATAAAACAAAAAAAACAAAAACAAAATATATATATATATATATATATATATTTTTTTTTTTTTAAGTGTGTTTATATATATATATATATATATATATATATATATAACATTTTTTGGATGCTAAACATTTGTTTATTATAGGCTTTGTACTTCACTCACGTTCCACTATTGAAGGGAAAAATTATCCTCTTCACATGCGCAAATATGTGCTTGGAAACATCACAGTTTAGCGGTGATTACTGTGTTTAAATAGTCAGTACAATTCATACTATTCAGAGCAGTGTAATTTTTATATGTTAGGTTGACTATTTTATTATTATATTTTATAAAGGCTATAATGAACAGACTGCGATATCAAGATTGCAATGCGCTCGCTCTGCACCATTATCAATGTCCGTGCGGACGAACATATTTTACTTTCGTTTTTAAGTTACCGATTCAAAAGCCCCCAGCGGTGTCACACATCGATTAACCGGTGGGAAAATTTTCTCACAGTCACATCCCTAATATATTTATATATAAATACAATAGGCCAATCTGAAAGAGAATTTTACTTGCCCGACCAGAGTAGCCTGATTAGAACGTCAATGACAAAAAAATAACTTGGGAATCACTAAAACGAGAGATTATTCTAATTTTATTACATTCATTTTAAGTTGCAATCAACAGTTGTTAATAAATGGATTACCAGTAATCAGTTGATCAATGGTAACAAGGTTGCGCTGCTGAGGCTCATGCAGCTTCTCCAGAAGAAATGTAAACAAATGAGATCAGCACACAAAAAACAAACTCAGTTAACAACTTACTGACTATAAAAATTATAAATATGGAGTTTTGATATATTTTATAACAGTTAAGCAACCTCACTTGACGAGAAGGCTGTTTCCTGAATACAATCACGATTGAAACTGTGACATTGATTTCATACAACAGGTTAAAAAACAGTTACAATCAAGTCACTTACATTTTAGATGCAATATTGACTGTTTTTGTTCTGTTTCAGCAGCGAAAATAGTTAAACAAAAAGATCACAGCAGAATCATCACGCGCATCTCTCAGCAATGTGTTTTCTCATTTCTGAATGTTTCAGCATTTTGAACGAATCGGTTGACTCAAAGATTGAATGATCAATCCATAAACATATGTCTTAATCATGAATGACTCAGTCATTCAAACGAATCGTTTGAACGAATGAATCAATGACTCACTCATTAAGACGGTCGCCTGGCGACACTTAATGGCGGTTTAGTGTTATGTTTAAAAGTATCATTCTTTCCAACGTGTGTGTGATTTGTGTGTGCAACATTATCAATGTCCGTGCGGACGTCCGTTTTTTACTTTCACTTTTATATTAGCGATTTAAAAGCACCCGCTCGTGTCACACGTCGATTAACCGTTGGGAAAATATCCTCACAGTCATATACCTAATACATTTATATTTAAATACAATATAGGCCTACCTAGTAAAAAGTTTAATATACTATATTTATATCCTTTTGGACACAAGAGGGCAGTATAGCCCTATATTTGCTTTTTTTGTTGAACCAAATAGCACTAAATAGCCTGTTTTTAACTTTTTTATACTTCTTGAATTGCAAAAACAGAATAAAATGGGTTTAGTTCTAATATTTGTATAATTTTATATAAAAATAAACGGTGTATAATTACATTTGTAGAAGATATGAGATGTTTTCTGATTCCTTTTTTGACATTACTTTAATCCCTCGCCATATCAAAACCATTTAAAAGCACCCGCTCGTGTCACACGTCGATTAACCGGTGGGAAAATATCCTCAGACACATACCTAATAAATGTATTTTTAAATACAATATTGGCCTACCTAGTAAAAAGTTGTATATACTATTTTGATGTCCTTTTGGACACAAGAGGGCAGAATAGCCCTATGCATGACTTTTTTTTTTTTTTTTTACTTTACTGTTTTTAATTTTAGAATAAAATTAGAATAAAATTCTTTTTAAAAACAGAAAAAAATGGGTTTAGTTGTAATATTTGTATACTTTTATATAGAAATAAATGGTATATAATTACATTTTTAGAAGATTTGAGGCTTTTTAGTGTTTCCTTTTTGGACATTAATCCCTCGCCATAGCAAAACCGTTTGAGATATTTATTATCCGTTCACAATTTAGCATATTTAATGTATTTTCATCATGTTGAAAAAGTTTGGTGGGAATAAAATAAATAGTTTAAGAGGAGTGGCTAAAAATTCAGAGGCTGATTTAGCAAAAAAATCCACATTCAGACCAAAATATCTGACTTCCTGATGGCCGGAGCTAATGAATGTAAATTAGAAAGTTGTCCGGCTTGATGAGTACAATATACAAACTATTTTTTTTTTACTGTAGTTAAAACTAACCCCCCCACTTTTGTCAAAAGCATGTTGAAAGTGACACACTTCCTGCTGCCAGTTGGTGGCGCTATAACTTTGACTCACAATAGTTACATCCATCTGATCGGCCTCTTACCACGGACACACTGCTGAAGTTTCATCAAGATCAGTTAATGTATGCAGAAGTTATTCCACTTCGTGTTTCTCTTTTCTCGCCATAAATTCGTTTCCTCGCCACGGCCAAACCGTTCGAGATATCAAAAATCCGTCCGCAATTTAGAATCCTCAATGTCTTGACTTCATGCACACCGAGGTTGGTGGGGATTGGATGAATTCTCTAGGAGGAGTACTTCGCATTCCACAGCAAGCGTTTTCCAAACAACCCATAATAGCCGACTTCCTGTTGGGCTGGCGTAAAACTTAGAGCACGAAAGTTGTTCGGCCCGATGATATCTATATGTGTACTGAGTTTCAAATTAATTCATGCAAGCGTGTTTGATCTATGGACCAAGTTTTGTGACCCCGTTCAAGGGGGCGCTGTTGAGCCCCCCTGCCACGCCCGGGTACCAGCTTCAACCCGTCCCTGATGGCAGGGGGTTCCGACTTGTATGTAAAGTTTCAAGAGTTTTTGAGCACGTTAAGGACCCCAAAAGCCCCTGAAACCTTGATTAACAATATAAAAGCAATAGTCAAATCCCCCCTCCCCTCACACACACAGAGACACAGAGAGAGGGAGAGAAAATTCTTCAGAAAATCCACATTCAAACCAAAATATCTCTCTTCCTGTTGGTCGGAGATCGTTAATGTAAATTAGAAAGTTGTCCGTCTTGATGAGAACAATACACATACCAAGTTTTGTTGTTGTTGATAAAACTAACCCCCCCACTTATGACTAAAGGTGGCGCTACTGAGCCCCTCACCACGCCCGTTTCTGAAACTTTGCACATGTCTACGGGCTAATAAATGTGATGTGTCTGTCGAGTTTCATCCAATTTCAAGTATGTTAAGAGTCTCAAAAGCATCAAAAAAGAATATTAAAGTTTGAAGCGTTGCCATGGCAACAGTATTAAAGATATAAAAAATCCTTTCACAGGTCTACATCTGCCGTGTGTTTACATTATACACATAAACTTTGAAGCAAATCGGGTAAAAATAAGAGGGTGATTTCAAAGCATTTTGAAAGGGACACACTTCCTGCTGCCAGTTGGTGGCGCTATAACTTTGACTCACAATAGTCACATCTATGTGATCGGCCTCTTACAACGAACACACTGCTGAAGTTTAATCAAGATCAGTTAATGTATGCAGAAGTTATAACACACTTCCTGTTTCCATTATTCGCCATCAATTCGTGTCCTCGCCACGGCCAAACCGTTCGAGATATCAAAAATCTGTTCGCAATTTAGCATCCTCAATGTCTTGACTTCATGCTGACTGAGTTTGGAGGCGAATGGATGAATTCCCTAGGAGGAGTACATTAAATTCCACAGCATGCGTTTCCAAACAACCCATAATAGCCGACTTCCTGTTGGGCTGGCGTAAAAAGTAAAAGTACGAAAGTTGTTTGGCCCGATGAGATCTATATGTGTATTGAGTTTCATATTATTACATGCAAGCGTGTCTGATTTATGGACCAAACTTTCGGACCCCGTTCAAGGGGGCGCTGTTGAGCCCCCCTGCCACGCCCGGGTACCAGCTTCAGCCCGGCCCTGATGGCCGCAGGTTCTGACCTGTGTGCAAAATTTCAAGAGTTTTCGAGCATGTTAAAGGCCCCAAAAATGCCCGAAAGGTTGACAGAAAAATAATAATAATAATAATAATAATAATAAATAATCCTACCGGAAACAATAGGGCCTTCGCCCTTTCAGGGCTTGGGCCCTAATAATAAATAATTCTACCGAAAACAATAGGGTCTTCGCCCTTTCAGGGCTTGGGCCCTAATAAATAATCCTACCGAAAACAATAGGGCCTTCGCCCTTTCAGGGCTTGGGCCCTAATAATTCTACCGAAAACAATAGGGCCTTCGCCCTTTCAGGGCTTGGGCCCTAATAATAAATAATCCTACCGGAAACAATAGGGCCTTCGCCCTTTCAGGGCTTGGGCCCTAATAATAATAAATAATTCTACCGAAAACAATAGGGCCTTCGCCCTTTCAGGGCTTGGGCCCTAATAATAATAAATAATCCTACCGGAAACAATAGGGCCTTCGCCCTTTCAGGGCTTGGGCCCTAATAAATAATCCTACCGAAAACAATAGGGCCTTCGCCCTTTCAGGGCTTAGGCCCTAATAATAAATAATCCTACCGAAAACAATAGGGCCTTCACCCTTTCAGGGCTTGGGCCCTAATAATAATAATCCTAACGAAAACAATAGGGCCTTCGCCCTTTCAGGGCTTGGGCCCTAATAATAAATAATCCTACCGGAAACAATAGGGCCTTCGCCCTTTCAGGGCTTGGGCCCTAATAAATAATCCTACCGGAAACAATAGGGCCTTCGCCCTTTCAGGGCTTGGGCCCTAATAATAATAAATAATCCTACCGGAAACAATAGGGCCTTCGCCCTTTCAGGGCTTGGGCCCTAATAAATAATCCTACCGAAAACAATAGGGCCTTCGCCCTTTCAGGGCTTGGGCCCTAATAATCCTACCGGAAACAATAGGGCCTTCGCCCTTTCAGGGCTTGGGCCCTAATAATAATAATCCTACCGGAAACAATAGGGCCTTCGCCCTTTCAGGGCTTGGACCCTAATAATAATAATAATAATAAATAATCCTACCGGAAACAATAGGGCCTTCGCCCTTTCAGGGCTTGGGCCCTAATAATAATAAATAATCCTACCGAAAACAATAGGGCCTTCGCCCTTTCAGGGCTTGGACCCTAATAATAATAATAATAATAAATAATCCTACCGGAAACAATAGGGCCTTCGCCCTTTCAGGGCTTGGGCCCTAATAATCCTATCGAAAACAATAGGGCCTTCGCCCTTTCAGGGCTTGGGCCCTAATAATCCTAACGAAAACAATAGGGCCTTCGCCCTTTCAGGGCTTGGGCCCTAATAATCCTTCCGAAAACAATAGGGCCTTCGCCCTTTCAGGGCTTGGGCCCTAATAAATAATCCTACCGAAAACAATAGGGCCTTCGCCCTTTCAGGGCTTGGGCCCTAATAATCCTTCCGAAAACAATAGGGCCTTCGCCCTTTCAGGGCTTCGCCCTTTCAGGGCTTGGGCCCCTTTCAGGGCTTGGGCCCTAATAATAAATAATCCTACCGGAAACAATAGGGCCTTCGCCCTTTCAGGGCTTTGGCCCTAATTAATATATCATAGAGTTGACTGTGTGGTGGTGATTAGACGAGATATACGGTAACGTCACAATCGTGTTGCATTGTGGGACATATAGGTGTCTGAAGTGTACATTTGAAGCAGACTCGCTCCCTCGGTCAAAATCGAGGGAACGAGGGTCTCTCCATCTAAACTTCCCTCGTCCACTTCACGAAGTGGAACGCACTTAAATATGGCGGCGGGGATTCCCCCCGAGGGGAAGTGCTTAGGGAAGTTCGCAAGTGCGTGTCTAAAAGTGGACTGGAACGCAGCAACGCTTTAATGTAAAGATTATACAATGAATGTTGAGCCGTTACTTTGCTGTGCTGAAAGCTCCACTACTTTCTGCCGAAGCTCACTGTTCAGGGCTTCCAACTCATTCACTTTATTCTGTATTACTTCCACCTTGTTCTGCCACATCAGTATTTCTTGCTTTATTGGTTTAATTGTATTCACTGGAGCTAAAACAACAACAAAAACACAGTGATAACACATTTATATAGCTTACAGAGTTAACAGCACTATACAGAAATAACGGAGCATATAAATATATTAAGAGAAAGCAGATTTCCTATACATTGAAGGGCACAAATAAAACTAAAGAAACCGGTGTAGCAAGTGTAAGAACTGCTATTTGCTAAATGATTACTGTTTTACAAATGACTTACCTTCACATTCATCCTCTAGACTTTCTACGATGCGTTTTTTACGGGTGTTGTAATGTGACATCTAATAATCAAAAAATAAATACATTAATAAATCATGTCACATACAGTAGCATGCATCCAATCAATGTACCAATGTTCAGGGTAAGACCAGGCCATTGCATAAACAGTCTTTATGGTAAGAACTAGTCTGACCAACTAGCAGTTAGCCACGGGTTCTTACTTTGGTCTTAGATTTGACCCAAATTTTTATGCATTGACTTAAAATAGTTATAACAAGTCTTTAAAAAAAATAGATGACTAACTTTTAATACTATTCTAAGCAGTTTATGCAACAGGCCCCAGTCTTCCTGACTAATGACTAAATGACAAAGTTTATTTTTAACACTTTGTCATTGTTATATTTCTGATATACTTGTATGCAAAAAAAAAAACACAAAAAAAAACAAATAAAGCCGATCACTTTACACTACTTGAAACAGAACTTTAAGTCAAATGACATTGTAAGTCAAAAACTAAATAAAATACCTTTTTCCACAGTTGTTAAGACGTCTGGAGCGTTACAGCGTTCGATCACATCGTGCGGGAGTTCAGTTCAAAAATGGCTTTTCTGCCGTTAAGGAAGATCCATTGGGCGGTAAAACTTTTAAGCACATTTTAAGTAGTGTTCCTCAAGAGGGCGTTTGGCTGCAAAGAGAGTCGAATAATCTATTCAAGTCTGTTTTATATAACACTAAAATGTATAATCATTTATAAACACACACAATTTTATTTTCATTTATCTGACATACAAATGAAAATCTGCCCCAGTAATCTTTAAAACATGATTAAATCAAAAGTGTTTGAGTAATGTGTATTATCTTGTGTGACGACAGCGCTGAGAAATGTATCAGTTACCTTGTGACATCGCCGTAGGTGGAGTCGGGACAGGAAAAAATACTAAATAATAACACAAATAAACCTTATTACAATTTAATAATAATTAAATATTATGAAAAGAAAGACCATTGGGACTGTTCCCTGCAGGTTGTTATTTAATAACCTAAAGAGAACCTTCACAGAACGTTCCCTGCAGGTTATTTTTAGGTTTTATTTTTATAACCTAAAGAGAACCTTCCCAGAACGTTCCCTGCAGGTTATTTTTAGGTTTAATTTTATAACCTAAAGAGAACGTTCTGGGAAGGTTCCCTGCAGGTTGTTATTTAATAACCTAAAGAGAACTTTCCCAGAACGTTTCCTCCAGGTTATTTTTAGGTTTTATTTTTATAACCTAAAGAGAACCTTCACAGAACGTTTCCTTGCAGGTTATTTTTAGGTTTTATTTTTATAACCTAAAGAGAACGTTCTGGGAACGTTCTCTGCAGGTTATTATTTTAATATCACTTAACAGGCAGATTACCAACTGACAACGTCGTCAGTACGGTCCCCTAAGGTTATAAGATAACCAACAACGTTCAAATCTATTCGCAATAACTTTTTATTTATGATATTTTAAATTATGTTATACATTTTAATTCTATATGTTTATTTAAATGCTGCGTGACTTTGAAGTGTTTTAATGCGCATGCGCGTAATCAAACACTGGAGCGCGTAATCAAACACTGGAGCGCGTAATCAAACACTGGAGCGCGCACGTGTGCTGCGCGAGAGCAGATGGAAACCAGAAACGTCATCAACAACTGACAAACAACAAAACTCCCGTCTGTCACTGTTGGTTTCACTGCTTTCAGGTAAGTTTAGTCAACAAAATCTCACAAATAATACACACAAACGTCCCTGACACATTTCTTACGTGTAATTGACACGCTTCTGTTGAATATTTACTTTAAAGAAATGGTTTTGTGTCTTTGAAAAAGTCCGTTAGCATCTAAGCTAACCGGTTTCAGAAGAGAACGTTAGGCCTAAGTTATGTTAAGTTAAGGTCTTAATTATGAAAGTTTGGGTTTTTAAACACATATTTAGTGTAGATAACAGTTTTTTATAGTTTTGCTGGTAATTTGTCAATGGGTGATTGGAAGTAAGCTAATTTATTTAACCTAAAAGAATGCACTGTATTGTTAACTTAATCAGTGACGTCACTTACCAATATTGCTAAAATGTGATTTCAGAATAGCGAGAGAGAAAAAAAATCCTCTACAACAAGGGGTGAGTTATTGTTTAATCATGATAATAATTCCATATGCATTTATTTCACAATATATTATCTTAAGATTTTTATATATTTATCTTTTCTGCATTTCACCTCTGTTCTAGCTTGGTTCCTTTTATTAAACCAATCCCATGTAATATTGTTGGCTTTGTGACAAATAGCTTGTTATGTTCCTAGATCCTCATGCTGTGATGGCCTGCTGCACCCCCTGTCCAAGACAATCTCCACGGCTATGAACCATATGACTAGTAAGCAAAACCACCTCAAACATACAGTGCACTACTGTTCAAAGGTTTGGGGTCTGTAAGATTTATGCTTTTGAAATAAGTCTCACATTTTAAAATCATTAACCCCAGGGTTTTTCAGTGAGATTGTCCTTGAGAAGCCTGTAGGCTAAATAATCAGCTAAATAATAGGCGACTAATACATTATAATGGTCATAGTTATAATAATAATTCATTTAACTATTATGATAACATGATATCCTGATCATTAGTATATTTTATTTTATTTCTTTAGGTCTGTTTTGAATTATGTTGGCCAATGAGACTGACACCATACTGTCCAACTCAAAGGTATTTATGTATTTGTATGTTTTTTTTTATTGATCAATACTGAAATTCTTTGTACTTTTAAATGCTGAATGTGGTTCAGGGGGTCGACAACTTTAGTCAGTTATTTTTCACAGATATCTTGGGCAGCTGTGGCTCATACTCTTAGCCTTTAAAAATGTTTAAATTGATATCCCCAATGCAATATCAGGGGGTAAATATATAATTAGAGTTCTTAAAGTTATGTCTTTACTATTGTTACCAGATATAATCCCTATTGTTTGGCCCTGTGATTCTTCAGGACAAGACCTTGATGCCATCCATAGTCAGTAGATGAAGAAGGTGAGTTTAGCCGAATTCAGTTCTCTTTCCCTTTCTTTTGAGCTTAAACGGACACGTGCACGCAAAATGAAGTCAAAATGCCCATCTTGGCGAGTTTCCTCGTAAACAGTCTTGTGTGTTTTAAACAGAAAGAAAACAGATGCGTGTCATTTATATTAGGTCTGCGCATTCGTCTTAAAGGGACAGTAGCCTAACGTACCCGCAGCTGTTTGTGTCGCCAATGGTGATCAAACATCAAAAGAGAAAATGACTTGTAGCTTTAGCAAAGATACATTTAATTAATTTATAGTTATTTTATTTTTACAGTGAATTTCTGTACCTGATGTTTTCAGATTTAACTGAAAAACATAATGCACTGCTTATTTCAACTGTATTTTTCTTCTATTGTATTTATCTATGCTTGTTATCTATTGTAATTTTCTATGCAGGTTCACTCCTCTACAAAATCCCCCCAATAGGAGTTATGCGGAGCGCCCAGCGGTCGAACCGGAAAGAGGTCTAAGCATTTCCGCTTTTCACTTCTGTACACATCTGCAGCGGTAGGTGATCTCGGTTTACTGTTCATTTTCGCTTATTACACTAAAATTCTTATTTCTGTTTTAATTAAAATGTCACGAATGCTAAAATATCAGAAAAGGGAACATCCGAACAGCAGTTTTTGTTGTGTGCCGATCTGCTCTATGTCGGGGAAAATGAGTAGTACAGAAGTACAAATGGGTTCTGTACTCATAAAGTGACATCAACATTCACGTCAGCAGTGGCATTCGCCATCAGGCAAGTGTTATTTAAATAAACTCCTGATGTACTTACAAACTTTCCAATGCCTGGTTTAATGAGTACAGAACCTATTTGTACTACTGTAGAAGTTTGGTACCATTCTGGGCATTATTAGTGGGGTAATTTACGAGATACAAACCTGGAGCCGCGCATGCACTAAACCATACGGCTGATATCTCTAAATAAACTCTACATTTTTCAATATTGTGCAGCCCTAATATTGAGCATATCTTAAAGTGAACTTGGAATGATAATTTGTGATACCAGATGAGATGTATGTATGATAGATTTTGAACTGTAATATATATCTTTTTTTTATTTCAGGTTTTCTGGGATCCCAGCGGAAGGCATCAAGGCATCAGATGTTGGCCTGGACAGATGTTCCTGTAAACTACACCGACCTTTGCTTTTGCATGGATGGCTGATTATTACCATGTTCTGTGAGGGCATCATTATAGCAAAACTGAGCACCTGTGACAGTGGAATTTGTAGGTGTAAAGTCACAGAGATAAAAATAAAAAAATGTATAGTAGTTTCAAACTTTTTTTCTCTTTCTCTCTCATAAACAACACAGCAGTTACAGGTTTTCAAATTCTTCATTGGAGGTGAGACTTATACGTTATATGTAGAGCGAATTCGCAGGTCAGAGTTCACTAGACTTGAATATTATTTTCTCTGTTTTTTATTTGACTTCAGAGTTGAAAGTGGGCTTAAAGGGTACATAGGCTTAATGGGTATCCTTACCCCTATATAAAACATTCCTTTTTTGATTTGTAGTCTGAAATAATAAATAGTGCAATATAAATAAATGCAATGTAGTGTTTTCAAATATATACATTTTTCTATACACATTGATGCTGAAATATCTGAATAAATACACGATACCAGCAGTGCTCGTGCTCTCATATCTCCTACAGCTTGTGACACATAATCCCATCTCACTCTTTTCATTTGCTCTGGATGAATATTAATGCCATTACAGGGCTTGAATTTTGGCATGGGATTGTGTGTACATGTAACGCGTTGTCTTTTTATTTTCTTGTTAAATTTGCAGATGGTTTTGGGAGTTTAAATGTTTTGAGCGGAGTCAGGGCCGGCGCTAGCCATTTGGGTGCCCTAAGCACAAACGCTTCAATATGCCCCCCCCCCCCCCAGGCAGATGTCTGTGGTGAAAGCTGAGGAAGGTTGATGATTTCCTGCATCATCTCAGGTCCATCAATGTCAGCCAGTCCCTTATCCGTCATTGTCTTGTGTACTTCATTGCAGTGTCTCTTCAAGTCCTCCTTGGACATTCCGTTCACTTTGCTGAAGTCAAGCAGCACTCCATATTTTTCTTTGACTTGATTCATGGTCTCAAACCTCTCCTGTAGTGACATTAAAGCAGAGTCCACAACACAATTGAAAAATGTGACTTCAAGCTTTTTAAGGGCATCATTGAGGGGCTCATCAGCAGCTTCGTATGCAAAGTGCCTTTTTGTGCTCCTGAGCCTTTTCTCCTTGAGCTCTGTTTCTATATTCAGGGCCTCACAGAGTTCCTTGGCAGTTGACACAGCCTCATCAAACCCAGATTGTCTGTACTTGGAGAGGTTGATTTTGGTACTGTCAATGAGCCTGACAGCAATATCAAGCTGCATGGAACTGGATTGCAGAAGCTTGTTCACCTGGTTTGTAATGGTAAGTAGTTCACACCACACAACAGAGCAAATCACAAAACGAAATGAGGCTACTTCCTCAGCAAGAGCTTGAGCCTCCACTTTTGCCACTGGATCATTAACAGCCTCCCTTGCCTCAAGGAGAGCATCTCTCACTTCCTTTGTTTGATTTCGGACAGCTGTTACACTCTGAAGCCTACTCTCCCATCTAACGTCACTCCAAGATTTCAGAGTGAGTTTAACATGTTTTGTTAAAATGGACCATCGCTGGGTGGCACCGGAGAAGAAATTGAACAGCTTCTGCAAATACCCAAAGTAGCCAGTGGCATCTTGTGAGGACTTGGCAGCATCAGCTATGACAAGATTCATAGTGTGAGCTCCACAAGGGACAAACAATGCTCTTGGGTTCAACTGTAGCAGTCTAGCCTGAACACCTTGCTTCTTCCCTCTCATGTTGGCTCCATTGTCATAGGCCTGTCCTCGACAATTTTCAAAAGGAATGCCAAGCTCCTTCAATTTCTCAAGGACAACATTGGACAGGTTAAGGCCAGTAGTTTGCTCCACATCAATATATCATAGAAAGTATTCTTTAATGTCTGGTTGCAGTTGGAAACAGACAATGCGCACTATGACTGACATCTGTTCCCTGTGACTCACATCTGGAGTACAGTCAAGAATGATAGAGAAATATTTGGCCAAATGGATTTGTCTCACAATGGTGCGTAGTGTCTCTGAAGAGATGATCTGAATTAGTTTGTTTTGTATCTCATGGCTGAGGTAATGTGTGTGGGAACTGTCATCTTTTATTCTGGCCAAATGATTTTCCATTACAGGGTCATATGTTGCCATAAGCTCAACTTCCTTCAAGAAGTTGCCATTGTCTGGCTCATAAAGACGGTCAGAAGAGCCTCTAAAAGACACATTTCTTGAGGCCAGTGAGAGACTGATTGAGAGCAAGCGTTTGAGAATCTCTCGCCACCTTTTCCTTTCTGCCTCCAGTAGTTTCAACTCCTGCTGATCTATTGCCATGCCCTTCTTTAGCCGTGTGTCCAGTTCTCTCCACTTGAGCATGCACTGTGTGTGATCTTGGCTACACTCATGAACCCTCAAACTGGGGTTGATGTTAGACCAATCACTGTGGCCCTCTGCAGTCAGCTTTATATCTTTTGTGCTAAAAAGCTTGCATGCAAAGCAGAACACAGCATTGTTCTGTGGAGAGTACACTACCCAGCTCCTGTGCACCTTTTCTCCATTAGGGAGAACTTTGAACTGGAGGCTAGTATGAAATGCTCTTCCATCCGGTCCCTTAGGGAAATTAAAATCAGAGCTGACTTTAAAAGGCCCTCTCCGCACAATTTCCACACGATCAGCATCTAAAATGTGAGCTGACCATAGAGCAGGATCAGTTGGAGGGGGCACATATGGCTCTGGATTATCACTTGGCCCCTCAGATGGCCCCTCACTGACAGGACTCACTCTGCCTTGAGAAGCGGATGCAGTTGTGTGCTGACTTGTATCTGTACCTGGGCTAGGTGCTGTTGCAGAGTCTGAGCTGGTTGGTGGCTGCTGTTGTTGGCTACAACTGCTGCTTGATGGTTCTTCCTCCTGGCCTTGAGTTGCTCCTTGCATGTATTTTAGCATTGACCCTGCATTCAGAAATACAAGACAAAATATTCAGGGATTCTAGTGAAATGCATTTTTGATTGAACCATCAACCATCATACAAAAATATTGCACACATTAGTCTTTTATATAGGCCTATGTGTCACTGGAACATTTAAAATTCAAAACTCTATTTTACCTTTAAAAGAGGTCTGATGAGGCACAATATAATAATTCTGTACATAATTTGTAGGGCTGGGAAAAGATTAATCGCCGATTAATCACATCCGAAATAAAAGTTTGTGTCGACATGATATATGTGCGTGTACTGTGTGTGTGTATAATTATTTTGTATATATAATTTATATAATTTGTATAATTATTTTGTATATATAATTTTGTATAATTATTTTGTATATATAATTTCTATATACAAAATAATTATACACAGTACACACACATATATCATGTAGACACAAACTTTTATTTTGGATTTCCCAGCCCTAATAATTTGAGAACTCTGTGAATATGAAAATATACAAACACTGAGATTGTGTTTTTTTTTTTTTTTTCTAATTGCAGTTTCACCAACAGATGTCGCCCTTGGCCAAACCTCTTGAAAATGACCGCATAGAACAACAACGAAAAAACTTTATCTAAGCAAGCGGGAAGGAAGTCGACCGGAAGTTGAAGCCGGCCGCGTGCCACCATCTTGTAGCAGAACTTCACCTGCTGTTAGCATCCCATTGACTCCCATTCATTTTGGCGTCACTTTGACAGCGAATAACTTTACATCTGAGGCGTTTGAAGACTCCATTTGTCCATTTTTTATTTCTAAAGAAACACGACAATGTATAAAATGCTCCATTACCTTGTAGCTTACGTTACGGCCCCGTAAAAACAGTTTTTGTAAAAGTAGGCTAACGATTGCGTCATAACCACACGACTCTCTGTCGCACAGTAGAGAGATTACCGTATTGACGGGAGGAGAAGCTCGCGGGCAATCGGGGAGACGTGGAGGCAAAATGACAAAATAATTAATCAGAATACCTAGCAAAAGTTTCTCCTGCTCCTAGCTCGTGGACACCTCCTACTCACGATCTCCGTCTCTGCAAGATTCGGAAGGGAATGATTCAGATTTCTCATGCCACAGCCACTAGAAGACAGACGGGTTGCTCACGTCACATCTACGTCGTCAAGCTCAGTTTGAGTCTGCGCGTCAGGAACGGAAGTCCTAAAAAATCGCTGAAAATGGGCTTCACTTGCCTCAATTGAGTTCCAATGAGATGACTCTGTCCATTTCTTATACTGTCTATGTATCTAAGCGGTCTAATTTGGCAAAATCACATCACGTTCAGTTGCAGGGTTTTTCTAAAGTTCACCTTACCAAGAGGCAGATAGACATTATATTGAAGCGAAGAAATTACAATAGGGAACGTTCTGCACTAATAGCTATATGCACACACATCTGTAACATACGTATAGCCTACCTAGGGGGGAAATTAGCTTTATTTGTCATTCAAATATGACAATGAGGACCCCAACGATTGGCCTTCCTTTCCTTCTCAAACAAACTGCATCTTTAAAAGCCCAAGTTTCAAAATTTCCCGGGGGAGAAACCCCCGGACCCCGTTAAAATAAAAGACTCAATATGCAGGACTAAAGCCCCGGATCTTTTGCACTACTAGCCCCTGGACATGCATACTACTACACGCACTGACGCACAAAACTAACATTTTTATTTAAAACATTGTCTTACCTGCAAGTGACGCGCGAGCATCATCCCGCTGTCTCTTCTTTTTTCCGCCCCCGACTCTTGGTGCCTTTTCGAGGCCATGTCTGAGGTCGGTGTCGGCCAAATTTGACATTGATTGAGGCATAATCGAACAGACCACTGGGAGGTGGGGAAGGGGGGCCACCAGAGGGAGACTGGCACAGAGATTCACCTTTTTCTCGACTAATTTTTAATTAACTTTTGTATTGCTTTTGTAACATACTTTAAAAATATTTTATTTGTTATTTATACTAGTAGCCTATATTGTGATGATATTTTCACGACCCAGATTTTTTGGTGCCCCCCCCAAGCACTTGGTGCCCTACGCGCAGTGCGTGATGTGCGTGTGCGGAGCGCCGGCCCTGAAATTACTGTTCCTGAATACATTTTGCTAACGCTGTTTTTGATGACTTATTTTAGGTTGATAATTAAACAATGAATCAACAAAAACATGGATTGTGTGCTGATTTATTTATTTAATACAAACTGATTGATTTACTTATTAATGATAGTTTCTGTAAATTCAATTTATTGTAATAATATATTCATAGGATTTTTAATTGTTTGAACAATAAACAATGTAGAATATGTTGTTTGTAGACCTATAATTTGTGTACAGGCATATCAGGATGTGTAGACGTTAGGAGAACCTTTCGGGAACGTTCCGAGAACCTTCCGGGAACGTTCCGAGAACGTTCCCCTAACCTATAGGGAACGTTCTATTAACGTAAAGAAAACTTTCCTGGCTAACCAATAAGGAACGTTCTTGGGAACATTCCGGGAACGTTCTGGGAACCAAAAACTAACGTTCCCAGAACGTAAAATTGTTAGCTGGGAAGTCCCGCCCATTTCCGTATTTGTCTGTTCGAAACATTGGTTCGAAATTGCGCCATCAGAGCTCAAATTATATTTTTAACACATCTGAATTTGTTACAATTCAGGTTATGAAGTTCGGGTAGGAGGGAAGAAATACAACTTAGAAGGTAAAATAAGTAAAAAGAATAGATGGACATTTAATCCAAACTGTATAGATGAGCACTTTGATTGAGAAAGAGCACTCATTGAGAAAGTTTATGTGAGTGAATCGAAAAAGTCACGTCTGAAATTAATAAAGTGGATGCAAAGAAAAATATTACTCCATGGTAGAATGAAATGCAGGTGATGCAAAAAACGCATGAAAATGGTGACCTCTTCTTGTAAAGATGGTTACATCTGGTAAGTATCTGATTATGTAGCCTACTTATTTATGGAAATATCAGGCATGTAAACCAGCTGAGAAATATGTGTTTATTGAAGATAATAACGGGAAAAAATTAAGTTTCCGTTCACATAAGCATTAATGCACAAAATTATATGCTGTACAAATTATATACTGCATTACACTTTAGCTAATCTTTTTTCTTTGCTACTTTTACAAAGTTTCACCCTCTTATAGTCCGTAACTACCAGAAATCATCTAATAAAATGCAAATACTTTTTTTTAATTTTTTTTTTAAATGTGTTAGTTTTCTTGTTAGTTGTTAAAATATTGCTGGCCCACTTTGGTTGAGTGTGTTAGATAAAGTGGGCCGGTGGGATTCAGGAAAAATGGGTGACCTTTAACTTTCAGTAATGATACTCAAATTCATAATAAATTGACATTCACTGGTTATTTTATATTTGACATGTATAATCTACTTTTTATAATATTACCTTTTGTGCATTACCTCCATTCACCCCTAAGGGAAAGATTAAAATACTTTTATTTTTCTACATACAAATTGACAGACATAGTTCCAGAATTTAACAATATGACAATTCCAGAAAAGGTGGGATAATGTTTCTGGTTAATTTATACTGAAGTCCCCATCATTGGTCATTTAAACTAAAAGTCCATGATGATGACACTAACAGAACATAATGGTGACAATGACAAGGTAGTTATCGAGCACCACAGGGCTTCTCAAACTTAAAGGTCCCATGACATGAAATTTCCACTTTCTGAGGTTTTTTAACATTAATATGAGTTCCCCTAGCCTGTATATGGTCCCCAAGTTTCAAAAAATTTGAATCGGTGTAAATCGAGCTTTTGCTATCTTTCTCTGCCTTTGAGAAAATGGAAGCTCAACCGGGCTGATCTTGAATCTCCTCCTTATGACGTCATAAGGAGAAATGTTACCTCCCCTTTCTCTGCTTTGCCCGCCCAGAGAATATTTCTCGCCCATGAGAAAATGAGCTAGGAAGTAGAACGCGCGCGCGATTTTAGTTTGTCCACGAGAGATATCATGGCTTTTGAGCGAGCGAAGCATAATAATTGCTCAATAATTGGATGTACAAATGAACATCGAATGGTCAATACAGAGCTGGGCTTGCTGAACGTCGGACAAGTAAGTTAACAAATTATATATAAGTGTGTTGCTTTACTGTTTATGGTTACCTAGCTTCTTACACGTAGAATGTGGCTGTCACATTAGCTATGCAGTTACTAACGCTAATGTAAAGGTAGACAGCATCAAGTTACACATACTGTAACGCGAGTGTTGTACATTTCTTTGTTATTTGGATAACCGTTTTCCTGTTGGTTATATGGCGCGCGCGATATCCGCATTTCAAGATCGCAGAGCTTGATGTAATTGTAATAAGATAAATTGCAGACGTTACAGATCTCTCATGAAAAGGCAACAATAGGTTCACGTTAGCTGCATGATGATAACTGTAAACCATCCGAATAAAGTACCGTATCCAGACATAATATTTTAAACTAACCATTCGGAAACGTCCTGCTGGAGCCGCTGAGTTGCAACTCCTTCATCCGTTGCTTCTCCATCTGGATCAGATTCTGGGTCAAACTGAAATGCTTGAACGACTGCGTGTCTTCGTGCCATTGCAATATATCCAACATAAACAAACATGCATGGTACCGTTGTCGCAAGATGGTCAAGGCCACACCCACCCTTCCACCTTGCGCCGCCTTTCTCCTCCTCATTAGTATTTAAAGCTACAGACACCGAAACGGCCCGTCTGAAGGAAGCTCATTCTGGGACTGGCTATAATTCTGCACCGAGGCTGAATTTTTGGAAAGAGATTTCAGATACAGTACTAAGGACCACTAAGGACTATATTAAAGCCTACAAAAAGTAGCATGTCATGGGACCTTTAAGTCAAAATAAATTAAATGAGATTATCTTGATATCACACACACACACACATATATATATTTATTATATATTTTTTGGAAGATTTCTTAAAATGTCTTAGAGACGTTCCCACAGTTCTTCTGGATTTAGTTTGTCTCAGTTTTTTCTGTTTCTTCATGTAATCACAGACGGACTCGATGATGGTGAGATCAGATCATACCGGCTGTTGTCAGACTCCTTGTGCATACAGAAATCTCCTTATGAATATGATTATTTAAATTAATGACAAAATTAATGTTAGGAGATGTAAACTGATATTTCCCACTGACACACTACAGCAAAAGATTAAAAAAAATAACTGGCTTAAAACCAAATAAAAATAAAAAATGCTACCGTGCTTAAGAATGTTTTTTTTATATGATGAATACTTCTCAATTGCAGGCAGTGCAAGAAGTCATGTGGACGAAACAGAAAAAGCATTAGGACCAAGTCCATTTTTCCCATTCCCATGCAAGCCTTTTTAGTTGGATGAAGTATATACACAGGTAAGTTTATATTGTCTGTGATCTCTAGTGCCTTTTCATCCATAACAGTCTGCACATTACATTTTTGATTCTGTCCTTTTACAATAATATTGCATGGCATTATGTTTAGATTTTCACAGGGTCTCCATATGCGACAGGTGGATATGATGCTAGATAACATCTCAAATAGTAGTGCGACTGTCCAAGATGTCCATGAAATTGCGAAGTGTATGTGTGAGAAGTATGCGGAGGCTCAGGAAAAAAAGAGGACAAAAAGTTAGTGGGCTCAATATATGTGTACACATTGACGAAAGCAAGTTTCGCCACAGACGAAAAGTAAGCCTTGACCTAAAAAAACATTTATTCTCTTCACATGTGGAAGTGTAGGCTACACTGTAAAAAATAAAATCGTATTAAAACCTAATGCCATTTTGGGCAATGCCAAACAAAAACTGTAAAAATAAAGTAAAATATCTTAATTTAAATAAAGTGCAAAAAACTTTTACAGAAACTTTCCTTAAATGTTTTACAGAAAAACACTGTTATTTTACAGCTATTTCCTGAATTATTACAATTAAAAAAAAGACAAAAAAGTCAGCAATCACTGTCAAATGACTGTTAGCAATGGCTGCAATACAAAAACTGTAAAATGAATGTAAAATATCCTAATTTAAATAAGTGCAAAAGACTTTTACAGAAATCTTCATGAAACTTTTTAACAGAAACAGTTTTTCACATATGTTTCCTGAATTTTTACCCAAAAAAACAAACATTCACTGTAAAAAGTGAATCTCTTGCAGTGAACTACATGCATGATTTATTGTGACTATACGTCACTGCATCAGAAACTACACAGTTACTGTCTGTTAAATAAAGCAACACATAGAGACTAACCTCAGTGTTTCTCTGCTCATCCTGAACTGAAGCTCTTCAACACAACGGTGACCCACAAAACAGACCATACAGAAACACTTTAAACCCCACAACATTAAACACTAACAGATCTCTCAAGATCTCAGCATCTTCACTTATTACAATCCAGACTTTATTTCTTTCATACTAACATTCTTATTGAGAATTAACAGAGGTTTAGAAGTTGATGTTTTATTGAAAATAATAAAGTTTGTACATATATATACATATTTACATATTTGTTATGGCAATGAATCCAAGAGAAACTCAGATCAGATGATGTTGGTCACTTTCAGTGATGATAGTCATCATGTAAAGGCCTGATTTACTGATACAACCTGAAGTCTAATATCTGATTAAGTCGTTAAATAATAGTTGTTAATTTTGCATGCCAATACTGGTGCAGAAAACCCTGCAGTGCTGTGATACTCAGATAGATGAAGTTTATGAAGTCATTATACAGAAAATGTTTTGACAGGATTATATAGACTCACTCAGACATCAAGAATCAGTGTATGAATTGCAGCAATGGTGACAATGAAAAAAAAATTCTGATAAACTCTGAACTAGTCACAATACAAACTACTAAAGTCACAAAAAGGCTTTGTTGATTGTCACCATTGTTGAGATACATATGCTGATTCTTGATGTCTCTATACTCCTAAAAACAAAACTCACAACATTTTCTCTATAATATACTGTATATATTTTTTTAATTTCAGAATATCAGATTGTTATAATACTGATGCCACAATATTACAAGGGTCATGTGAAAAATTATGACATTAATCATACACTTTGTATAAAACTAAAGTCTCTCTATATATTATGTAACCTCAGCTAATATTCAGAGATTTGACTCAAACTTATATCAGTGAATCAGATCACCACATGATGATTATAACATCATCAATAAGTGATCAACATCATCTGATGAGATTTTCACCTGCATTCATTACCATAACAAATGAGTTAAAACGGCAGTGAAAAACTAAAGTAAAAAATTCAAGGGTCATGAGCCCAACTAAAGCAGACACTGATCACCATCATGGTGACATCAAATGTCTGTTAAAGTTTTTTGCACTTTATTTAAATTAGCATATTTTACTTTAATTTTATGGTTTTTGTTTGGCAGTCGGAGCTGACAGTTATTTGACCATGTTTTTATGATTTTTTTTACAATGAAAGTATTTGATCATAATAATGCAGGAAATACCTGTGAAATAACTGGGTTTTTTTTTCTGTTTATTTAAATTAGAATATTTTACTTTAATTTTAAGGTTTTTGTTTGGCAGCCATAGCTGCCAGTCATTTGACCATTTTTTTTACGATGAAGATATGATCAAGGTAATTCAGGAAATACCTGTAAAATAACAGTGTTTTTCAGTTTATTTAATTTAGGATGTTTTACTTTAATGTTACAGGTTTTTTGAGGGGGCTGTCAGTCATTCGACCGTTTTATCATTTAACTATTTTGTTTTGTTACTGTTTAATTACAGATTATATTTAAAATTTTACATACATTTTTATGTAATTTAAGAAAACAGAAAAACAAGTACATTTTCTGTATACAAAAATGTGAATTACTGGAATTTGTCATTAATGTCACAATACCTAAAATAACAGCTGAATTTTTTTTTTTTTAAATGAAAGAAAATGATCATCAAAAAAATCTGTTATTTTCTGTAAAATTATTATTTTTTTACAGTGTAGACAAGACAAAATATTGTTACATTGTTTGGTTACACTTTAGATTACAGCGCGCAAAGTACTGTGTAATTAAAACAAATTTACAGTTTAACTTTCGGTAATTATAGCGTACCTATAAGTACTTACTAGGGATGCACCGATGCATCGGCTGAACATCGGTAACGGGCGATATTTGCCTCGTTAACTGCCATCGGCCATCGGGAAATAAAAATGACATTTGCCGATGTTTATGTGTCATGAACGCTGTGCTCAGGAGAAACTTTTTTTCCCCTCTTTTTATTTGGGCGGGGGGAGATACCGAGACGGAAGAGGGCACCCGCGCACTCTCCTCATTAACTTAGATTAACCCTCTGAGGTCTGAGCTGTTTTCTGGCCCTGGAGGTGTTCTGACATGCTCTGACATTTGTGCTTATTTCTGTTACTTGTGACATTGTCATGGCTAAAGTCTTATTACACTGTATTTAGCATAAACTCTGCTACAATAATATATCAGCAGCATGTATGTAAAAGTTTGTAGTTTTGAGATAATGACATTTATGCGTGGTTTGTGAAAATACCCAAAAAAATTGTCACTGAAATAAGGCCATTAAACCCATACTGATTATTTCTTCACTTGACTTTTGATCACGTAGCCTAGAATATTTGCTCCAAAACTATGTGAAAATCACCCTGACTGCTCATTCAGATAAGACAATATTTTTGATTTAAAATTTCTAAGACGTGTTTTGTGTGAGAAAGCCATATGCGAAGAGGCGTGATCATCTCATGAATATGTAAGCCTTCAACACCTGAGAAAGACAAAGACACTCCCCTAACTGCCCTATTAGGAGCGATCAGGCCCTGTCATTCAGAGCAACCTTGCACAAAGAATGAGGAGATTTAAAAAAGAATGGCTTTTAGATTGTTTGGATTTATTTACAACACAACATAATCCAAAAATACACAACAAATGACAAAAGAGCACATTGAAAACAATGATCCAAAGACAGAGACCTTTGTGCCATTCCTAAAAACATACCTTTCATTTCCAAGGTGTTTGATTTTCACTTTACCATGTTCATGTACAGAGACTCATGTGAATGTTGAAGTCAGCAGGACTCAGTTGCATCTGGTCCCTGAAAGAAAAGAAAAAAAGTGAACATACTGGTATCAAGACAAACTAGGCCTGCACGATTTTGGGAATACATTTTAGATTTTTCTGGGTAAAATTGCTTTTTAAAATTCACAGAATACACACACACACAAAGGTTTCCAACAATATATAATATAATGAACACCATGTTTGTTGTGCCTTGTAGGCATACGCTATGTGCAGTACTGCATAAAATAATTATAACAATAACCTCTGGCAGCCTATAAATCTTCCAAAAGATTTCAGTAACAATGCTAGAGAAAAATATATTGATTATCTTATGTTACTTCAAATGTTTCCATTCGTTATGATGATATGAAATGAGACAATAGTAAAAACAAAGCCTAATGTTACATTCAAACGCCATCGCGCTCCAAAATATGATACATTCAAACGCGATCGCGCTCCAAAATATGATACATTCAAACGCCATCGCGCTCCAAAATATGATACATTCAAACGCGATCGCGCTCCAAAATATGATACATTCAAACGCCATCGCGCTCCAAAATATTAAACATTATGGTTATACATATCTATGTTTGAGCAGATATCCACAAACAGTATTTAACAGTAAACACGGGTCTAAATAGTATAATATTCACCATATATCTAGCAACAGTTCAACTGCAATGTGAAGTTTATGCAACAATACCATAAACTAATAAGTAAGAATTTCTTACCTTACATCTTTCTTGTCTTCAAATCGCGTTCTTCTTCTTCTGGGGGTAAATCCAATGTAAGCTCAGACGTGTCTTCCAAACTCGACGAAAAGCAGAGACTTGTGAAGTGTTTTGGTGTTTTGTGTTTGAGGTAACGAGGGCGTTCGCGTTCCATGTGGACGATTTGCATGTGAATCACTTTTGCGCGAGTGGGCGTGGTCAAATTAAAAGTAATTAGCAAGCGTTTGAGATACTGGACATCCTGTTGGTTTTATACAAATTACTTAAACAGAGAATATTTGTTTTCAGTTTGAATCCGATCATTTAAAAGTACACACTTAAATGTGTATAAAGGTATATGGCTCATAAATGTGTGACAAGTATTCGCTGAGTTTTGTTTCAGTTTATAGACATGCTCAAGAAAAAAAAGTTCACCGCGACGGAGAGGCAGAACGCACACCCTGTTTATTTTCTTTATTTTACAAAAGCACAATGTTTTGATTTGATTGTAAGTGGACACATACAAAAGTAGAAATATCACAGATTCTTTTTTTATATTTCTTTTTTCTGTATAACCATAAATGACGGAGTAATTTAAGTTTATTGTGCTACAATGTGAAGAAAATCCAGCAAAACGCGGGGGCGTGTTTGCCGACCTCAGAGGGTTAAACGAAGAAGATGGCGGTCGTGTGGCAATATTTTACAGTTTCAGAGAAAGATCAGCGTTTTGCAGTTTGCAATACGTGTTCCATTGAAATTTCAAGAGGGGGGGCTGTTAGAAAGTCATTTAACACAACAAATCTCATTGGACATTTGAGAAGCAGGCACGAGGCGGTGTACGGCGATTACCTGCAAGCTGACCAAAAACGGAAAAATGAAGCCGCCAAGAAAGCGCAAACCCCCGGTAAGATTCAGACTTCAATTGACACGGCGTTTGAGAAATCCAAACAGCTGCTTCCAGACAGCGCCAAAGCGAAACAAATAACAAACAAGGTGATGGAGTTCATCGCTTTAGATGACCAGCCTTTCTCTGTAGTGGAGGACGTGGGTTTTCGGAGTCTGATGAAGTTTATGGAGCCACGCTACACGCTGCCGAGCCGGCGTCACTTTGCCGAGGTCTGTCTCCCTGAAATCCACAACATTGTGGCCACGCACATTCATGAGCTACTGGCTTGCGACATCGCTGCAATCAGTTTCACCACAGATATATGGAGTTCAGATGTAAGCCCTGTGAGCATGCTTAGCCTCACGGCACAGTGGATTGATAAGGACTTCAACCTGGTGAAGGCAGTGTTGCACTCCCAGGAGTTCGCAGGTACCCACTCAGCATCTGCCATCTCGGAGGCATTTGAGAAAATGTTCCAGACGTGGAAAATCGACAAAACCAGAGTGCATGCTGTCGTGAGAGATAATGCTAGGAATATGACGAAAGCTATGATTGACAGTGGTCTGGCTAGTTTTGGCTGCATGGCGCACACACTGCAACTGGCAATTCATGACGATGTTTTTAGCCAGCGCAGCCTCACGGATGTTGTGGCTATTTGCCGAAAAATCGTCGGCCACTTTAAACACTCACCCCTCGCCTATTCACGTCTCCAGGCTGTGCAGATCCAGTTGGGAATGAAACCAAAAAGGCTACAGCAAGATATTTCCACTCGCTGGAATAGTACATTTTATATGATGGAGAGCTTGTTGGAACAAAAGCGCGCACTTGCTACATATGCCGCAGACTACGACCTCCCAGCCACTCTCAGTGCGCACCAGTGGCAATTAATTGAAAACTTTATAACACTCCTCTCCCCATTTGAACAACTGACGAGAGAAGTTAGCTCATCAGAAGCATCAGCTGCAGATGTCATCCCCTCTGTGACAGCCCTGAGACGTCTTCTGAGTAAGCAGGCTGACACAGACCACGGCGTTAAAACAACAAAGACCTCATTATTAGAGGCTGTAAATAGACGCTTCGATCAAATCCAGTACGATCCCATGTTCTGCATTGCCACCTATTTGGATCCCAGATACAAGGATCGTTACTTTGATGAGGATGTTAAACAACGCGCTCGAGAAATACTTGAGGCACTCTTCCGATGTAGAGCGCGCACATCACACAGAGCGCAAGAGGCAACGATCCGACAGAGCAGGGCCCTCCCTGCATGATGTGTTTGAGGAGATTCTGGAAGAAAATGGACCAGAGAGGACAAGTACCTCTGTATCCCAACAACTGGGTATTTTCCTGGCAGAGACCACTATTCCCAGAGGTGAGAGCGCACTCTGCTATTGGAGAAATAACCACCTGCGTTTTCCAGAACTCGCACAAATGGCACGCAAATACCTTAGTGCGCCATGCACCAGCACCGAGAGTGAGCAGTTATTCAGCTCTGTGTCTCATGTCTTGGATGAAAAGAGAAATAGGCTTTGCTGTGACAAGGCAGAGATGCTTATCTTTGTAAAGAAAAACATGCATCTTATTAAGAAGTAGGCCAGAGATACAGCAGGTGACTTATGTGTCATTAATGATCAGAAGTGGAGGTACTGTTTTTGTTTTATAAGATGCCCCATGTTCCAGCCTGTGAGTTCTGAAACACTGTAATGTTTTATTCTGTATGAGAAATACACAAGGTGAAAGATAGCCCTATTTATGTTTGTATTTATGAATAACATAATTTATTTATTTTAATAACATTATTTATTTCACTTGTTTTTTTTTATGTATTTTTTTTTATTTATCAGAGAAATGTTTTTTTTTGGGCCATGAAAATAATCTCATTGAGTAAGTTTTTGTTTATCAGGCTAAAACCACTCAAATAATTTTGTTGGGCAATGTACTGAAACAATCTTTTCATTGATTAGTTAGCAGTCAAAGGTTTTTGAATGTTATTTTATTTTTCAGAAAAGAACTTGTCATAAATAAGGTTGTCAACCAGAAAGTGACATTAAAGGTTGTTTTTGTTTCATAAATTGGTCTGATTGAATTTGTGCTCATTCTAGGATAGTGTGATCAAGAGCTGAAAGACTTGTATGTTTCCGTGGCACAAAAGAAGGAATAAATAACAAAAAGAAAAAACATCGGCCATCGGCCAAGTTGTTATGTTAAACATCGGTATCGGTATCGGTATCGGCCCAGAATTTCCCAATCGGTGCATCCCTAGTACTTACATGTAAGAATAAGGGAACAATATGTAATAAAGTGGTCACAACCACAATAATTATTTATACTGTAAGTATTTTAAGGGGTACTTATTCTACTATTATGATACAACAACACATGTTTGGGAGAAATTTAGCAAGAACATACACTGCATAACTTTTTGTAATAATAGTGTACCAATACATTTTAAAAATTACAGAGTACATATCTGTGCAATTATAGTTTTTATTTTATTTATTTTTTATGCTAGCAAAAGTGCAGATGTTTTAGATTGGGCTTACACGTTTCAAGGCAAGTAAAACTAAAACTATTACAATTTCTTTTTAAATACTGGGGAAATACTCTTGTTACATGTGTGACATTGTGGGCTTTAAATTAAAGTGGTGCTTGTTACCCTCTTGTTCCATTAAGTTACAGGGTAAGTACAATAAAAATACATACACACAGTCTAATATCACTGACTGGGAAACCTTTATTTGAAAAACAACTTAATTCAAAACAGATTCACAACACTTCTTATTTGTTTAAAATGCAGTACACCCAGAAATACATCCCCACCATTTATTCATATTTTACCCTCATGCCATCCGAGATGTATTCGACTTTCCTTCTTCAGATTAACACAAATTAAGGTTTTTAGAAAAATGAATTATCTCTGGGAATACATATAATGCAAGCTCATGTGTTCCTAAAAGTTGGATTATCTAACAGCACATACTGTAATAAATATGCGTGTGCATGAGAGTTGAGTTCACGCTTGACGTGACGTGAGCACGCCGGAAGTCAGATGCCATCAGTCTTGTTGTTTTTCAAACAAAGGTTTCTGAATCAGTGATATTAGACTGTGTATGTATTTGTATTGTACTTAGCCTGTAACTACTGTACATGGAACAAGAGGGTAACAAGCACCACTTACCCTGTAACTACATGGAACAAGAGTATTTCCCCAGTATAAAAAAAAAAAAAAAAATGCAATAGTTTTAGTTTTACTTCCCTTGAAACGTGTAAGCCCAATCTAAAACATCTGCACTTTTACATCTGCACTTTTTATAAAAAATAATAAAAAGTATAAATGCACAGATATGTACCCTGTAATTTTTAAAAAGCCTTTATGTATTGGTACACTATTATTACAAAAAAGTATGCAGTGTATGTTCTCGCTAAATTGCTCCTAAATATAATATAATAGTAGAAAAAGTACCCCTTAGTTCCATAATACTTACAGTATAATAATTTTTTTATTCTCCATGTTGTTACCCCTTTATTCCCCAAACTTTACATATTGTTCCCTTATACTTACATGTACGTACTTTATAGGTACACTATTATTACCAAAAATTACACTGTAAATTTGTCTTAATTACGTAGTACTTTCTGGGCTGTAATCTAAAGCGTTAAACGTAAGATACTGTAAATTACATTTTGGATTAGTAGTAGGCCTAATCTGACCTGAAAATAGTTATTTTGAGGCTAGTGCTTTCGACTTTTAGAAAACAGGAGTGTCTGACATTAATTTCTTTCATTCTTTTTTCAGTATGCCAGAGGGCGTTATGGAGCTGCATGGAGAAGGAAAAGCTGGGTATTCGGAATGGTTGAGATTTTGTCTTCCCGAAAACCAGTGTTGCGGTTGGTGGACAAAAGGGACAAAACGACCCTTTTACCAATAATAGAGAAGCATGTGAAAAGAGGCAGCATCATTCATAGTGATGAGTGGCGTGCATACTCAACACTTTCAGAGAGAGGATACCAACACCACACAGTGAACCATAGCATTAATTTTGTCAATCCATTGACAGGGGTACATACACAAAACATTGAAAGGGCATGGGCAAACTTCAAAAGGGAAGTGTGGAGGTTACGTGCAAACCGGTCAGAGAAGGCTCTCAAAAAACATCTAATATATATATAGAATGGACTTATTGATTAGGCAGGAGACACAGACAGGGGATTCTCGGAAGGCTTTTGCATGATATCAGTCAGTTCTATCACTGACTAAATGTTTTTCTTTCTTTTTTTTTTTGTTGTTGCTTAAATTCATGTTTATAACCCTAAAAAGGTTTTATGTTAACTTGGTAATACAAAAAGTTCATGTTTTTTTGTTTTTTTTTCATAGCTTTGGACTTTCTCACAGATGCACACACATATAACAATGGAAATGTTTCATTTCATGTTGTCCACAGCAGTTTTGTTGTTGTTGTTTTAAAAACTTTTTTTTTTACGGCATTTCATTAAAAGCAGTTGGCTTGACAAACTAATGACTCTGGTATTTATTTCCCATTTGGCAGAAATGCACTTTTACTGTGGTACTATTATTTTCTTAATCTTAAACCAAATACTCACCAGTGTCGGTACTTACTATCTATTGACTGTCTGCTGAAAATCAACTGACTTTTGTAACGGTCACCAGCTGGAGTGCCTTCGAGAGCCACCAGAGGCCACTCCGCACTAGACTGTGATCACTCCTTCAAACACTACATTTCCCATAACGCACTGTCCGGACTCCTCATCTTTCACCTGTTTCTCATCACCTTGTTTCACTCATACCATAAATACCTTGTTTTCACATTCACTCATTGCGAAGTCTTGTTGTACTGTAAGTCTGCATTTCTGAGTGTTTTTCCCGTGTTTGTTTTCGACCCTGGACTGTTTATCGTTTCTGACTCTGTTCTGCCTGCCCCTATCTGGATTGTTTATTGGACTCTGTTTATTGCTGCCTGCCTGTTTACTGGATTACCCTTATTTAATAAAGCTGCATTTGGATCAATCTTCGTGTCTCGGAGCATTCATAACAACTTTAACCTGTGATGCTGGCCTGTAAGAGTCATTCAACAGCATTTCTTAGATTTTCACTTCATTTTGATGGGCCAAGTGTGGCAACAGATTTGAATATATGACTTTACCTCAAAGTAAAATGACAGTTTACAGAAAGGTAATTTATATGCAACAAACAGTTAGTAGAGCACTTCTGAAAATCCTTGCGAAAGCAAAAGATCAAGTGTAACTAACCACATTTATACTTAAGGTTAATTTGAAATTATCTTTTGTTGCTACTTATAGAAAACTGCATGTTAACTGAAAGTCTGTTGATACATTGGTTAATAGCTACATGCTGACTACTTAAAGTACTATTGAGAACGTGTTGAGGATTTGTTGCATGTCTACAAATATGCTGTTGAACATCTACAACCTAAATTAATAACACATTGGTAACACTTTACTGACAGAATGTTTAATAGCAGTTTACCTGTTACATACAGTGTGATGATTGCTACAAACATTTAATAGACACTCTACAGATACTACCCTGATGATAGTAAGTAGATAAGTACTTGTAAAGTAAGTTATAGTCAGCAGACTATCGACTTGACAACCCTTTTAAATCCTATAAAATATGGGATCAGGATTTGTGGGGAGTGTTCCCGGTTCCGGCTCACCTAATCTATGCAGCCTAACATTGAATTATAGAAGTTTATAATGTGTAATGTGTATGCTAGGTCAAAGAGATGGGATCTACCGCCAGCAGTCGATTTTGATATTCTAGGTATTATCAACTGGCCGGAATTTTGAGATCGCAATAGACGTGAAGGACTATAATGCGTTAAGAGCTCGCTCAAGTACTGCGGAGCTAAACCATTTAGTGCTTCGTTTAAATTTTTTAATATTGCTGATTAGGCCTACTTACAATGTTTAATAAGGAGCCAATGCAGTGTTGACAGAACCGGGCTAATATGGTCATACTTCCATGTCCGGTAACCGGTGATTTCCGGTTGAGAGGGTACGCTGGCGCGTCTTGGCTGCCGCTCCTTTCTCCCGTTTGTTTGTTTTTATTATTTTATTGTTATTGATGAGCATTTACTAAGAGTTTTGGAGTATACGAAGAAAGCCTATTTAATCTTGAGGAGGTATTACGATTCACCCGTTGGATTACGACTTTTATGATGTGGAATCACGCTTCACTCTTTGGATTACTGCTTTTATCGTTGACTGTTCCTCGCTGGAATCGCCTCTTCTGCTGTCCCTCCCAGGATTTGCACAACTGTGAGGTCCCGGCTGGTGTGGACTTCCCCAACATGGCCCTAAGGTACACTGCTCGCCAACTGTCGAACCTTAAGGCTAACTTTTATCTGGTGGATGACACACGCGCGCTCTGCAGTCATGTTGGAATACTGAGACCGACGCGCTATATACATCGCTCTTCAAGGCGTAGTTTTTCCTTATCATCTGTTACATCCACTGTTATTTATCCTGCATTTCTCCGCAAATCTCAAACGCTGTTGTGTAGGCCTAGGGGGGTTAATTTCAACAACCTGTCGTTTCTTAAGCGCGAGGTGGCTTCTCTAGCTCAATCGGCTCCCCGTCTGTTGAATTCGGCGCTCTTCAATGCACGATCTGTTAACAACAAGGCTATGATACTATCTGACATTATTACAGATCGGAAACTGGATCTTGTGTGTTTAACAGAAACTTGGCACAAAGAGTCCGATGGTTTTCTTTTTAATGAACTTACTCCTGCTGGATATGGTTTATTTGATCTCCCGCGTTCCTCTGGCAGAGGTGGGGGTATTATTGTACTACATAATAACCAAATCAACATGAGTCTTGTGGCTGTTCCACAGTTTAACTCATTTGAATGTCTTGTTTTGAGTGTATCTGCCCCCACTTCCACTGCCATAGCTACAGTCTACAGGCCTCCTAAGAACAATAAAGACTTTTTATCTGAATTTGCAGATATGTTGTCCTTGCTATGCCTCAAATTTGAGAGAACTTTAATTTTGGGGGACTTTAACATCCATATGGACAAAAAAGATTCTACAACAACAAAAGAGTTTTTATCGTTATTGGAGTGCTTTGATTTGAACCAGCTCGTGGACTGTCCTACACACAATAAAGGCCATATTCTTGACTTGGTGATTTCAAACGGCTCATTTGTCTCACAGTTGTACACCTCTGACTTAGGGCTATCTGATCATCTGTCTATTGTCTTTAATATGGAATTGCCTGACATAAACACCATCTCTTCTCGCATTCTTAACTATCGTAAATGGAGATCGATTGAACCCTCTGATTTCTCTGACTTTATTGGTTCCTCCTTGAGCGTGTTTTCGTCATCTGATGCACTGGAGGACAAAGTTCTCATGTTAAATTATGTTCTCTCATCTGGACTGGACTTATTTGCTCCTTTGAAATCACGACTGGTTTCCTTTGGTCGTTCCTCTCCCTGGTATAATGAGAATCTGCGTGCTATGAAGGCATCCTGTCGTTCAATGGAGCGCAGGTGGCGTTTGTCTGGTCTGACTGTCTTTCACCAGGCCTGGAAGGAACATTTACTTGAATATAAGCTCCAAATTTCATCGGCCAAGTCTGCTTATTTTGCACAGATAATTGACAACAATCAGAATAACCCAAGACAGTTGTTTAATTCTATTAACAAACTACTCAAATGTAACAGTTATTCAACTGCTCCAGCTTCGACTCATCTCTGTAATAAGTTCCTTGATTTTTTCAGCTCCAAGATTGATAACCTCCGTAAATGTATTATCTCTGCTCTGCCTTCATCTCTTCCTCACAAGATCACTACTGAATTTTCCAGTACCCTTCTCACAAATTTTTCAACATTGGACTTTCAATCACTTTGTAATGAGGTTTCAAAAATGAAAGCTGCCACTTCCATAATTGATCCTGTACCAACTTGTCTGTTCCAATCATGTTTTGCTACCTTATGTCCTGTTGTACTGAATATTATGAATGATTCTCTGTGCACTGGTGTGGTGCCGGCACTTTTTAAAACTGCTGCTCTGACTCCTGTACCAAAAAAAAAAGACACAAACATTGATAATCTAAAATAATTTTCGGCCAATTTCGAATCTTCCCTTTCTCGCCAAAATTTTAGAGCGAATTGTTGCTACTCAATTGCACTCCCATCTAGCTACAAATAATCTTTATGAGCCCCTCCAATCAGGATTCCGGAGACTCCACAGCACTGAAACCGCATTAGTTAGGGTCACTAATGACTTGTTAATTGCTTCGGATTCTGGCTGTCTCTCTATTTTAATTCTTCTTGATCTTAGTGCCGCTTTCGACACTGTTGATCAGTGTTGGGGAAGTTACTTTTAAAAAGTAGTGTTTGCTCGTTACTCGTTACTTTTAAAAAAAGTAATCCGTTACTTTACTTAGTTACCCCGTTTGGAAAGTAACTTTTTACGTTACTCGTTACTTTTACGTTACTTTTATGTTGCTTGACTTTGGGCAGAACCCAATATCTGTTCCTAAATATGTAGACATAAAGTTATACAATGGAGCATATAACATAGGCTAACAGGTAATTATTTTGTGCTCTTTATTATAAAAAATAGTATCAATTTCAAAAGAAAAAAAGTCCTTCTCATTGGCGCTGCTGTGTGCGGCAACTTTTATTCTCAGCCGGCTCTGCATCATGGGGTAGAGTGCGACACTCCGCGATGAGCCGCGTGCTCGCGCCACTTCTCTCCGCTCCGCTTCCCCTATCCACCGAACTTTAAATTTCGGCAACAGCCAATAAAGCTTCCCTG
This sequence comes from Leuciscus leuciscus, assembly GCF_965113295.1. Taxonomy (NCBI): domain Eukaryota; kingdom Metazoa; phylum Chordata; class Actinopteri; order Cypriniformes; family Leuciscidae; genus Leuciscus; species Leuciscus leuciscus. The sequence goes on from NC_138723.1 coordinate 3,054,980, forward strand.
CTCTCTAACACCGGTGCGAATCGCGTCTTGATAACATAGGACAAAATGATATAGAAGACATAAGCTTAGTTTTCAGACATACGACTCACTCTATCAAGGGAGTAGGAGAAAAAAAAGAGATTTTGAGAGAAATTTTTTTTTTGTTGTTTAAAAGTACACATATTCAAGCTTTCTATATATTTCTCAGGTCTGTGAGACAAGTAGCTTATGAGTTTCGGTTAATTTACAGTATGGAGAGGAGCTCCAGTTCACGCGCTGGTGCCGTCATGATTATTTTGCATGCCATATTTACTTATTTATTAAAATCAGGCAATTAATTGGTTGGTAAAACATTGATTAAAATTAAGATACAATTAATACAAAACGAAATTCGTTTTAAAGAAAGTCTTTCTACAAAAACAAACTTAATAAAGTGGTCTAAATCATGTCTGCCCACTCCATTTATCTCCCGATATATTGCACAAAATTATGATCTTACTCACGCTTTTCACTTTTCATTTAATCAACATAGATTAAGTTATTTATTTATTTATTTTATTTAAACATAAATATGAAACTAAATAGTTTTCTTTAATTTACTTCTTATTTAATTCAGCCAACTGGTTGATAAAACATTGATTAAAATTAAGATACAATTAATACAAAACGAAATTCACTTTAAATACAGGTTTTCTACAAAAACAAACTTAATAAAGTGGTCAAAATCATGTCTCCACACTCCATTTGTCTCCCGATATATTGCGCAATTTTTTTATTTAATTTAATTTAAACATAAATATGAAACTAAATCGTTTTCTTCAGTTCTCAACAGTTCTCTTCTCTCAAGCGCGCAGCTGAGGCAGTGTCGCTGTCAAATACATCCATGGGAAAAGTAACGTTGCGCCGAATTGAAAAAGGAACTACGTTTCGTTACCAAATTTTTTGTAGTAACGCGTTACACTACTTTTTACCCAAAAAAGTAGTTACGTTACTGTAACGCGTTACTTTGTAACGCGTTACACACAACACTGCTGTTGATCATAATGTTTTACTCGCTCGGTTAGAATCTGTTTTTGGTGTTTCTGATACTGCACTAAGCTGGTTTAGGTCCTATTTTTCTGATAGAAAGCAGTTTGTCGCTATGGGTGGTTGTAGGTCTGTTATTGGTGTAGTGCAATCTGGTGTTCCTCAAGGTTCTATCTTGGGCCCTATACTTTTTAACATATACCTTTATCCCCTGGGTCAACTTTTGAGATCACTTGGTCTCAGTTTTCACTTTTATGCAGATGACACACAGGTTTATATACATTCAAAACCTGACGTTGATGTGGCTGTGTCCTATCTTTCTGTATGTATTTCTGAGATAAAAAAATGGATGTCTAGTAATTTTCTATGTCTGAACAGTGACAAGACGGAAGTAATGCTCGTTGGTTCGCCTCACCAGCTACGTAAGGCTGGGTCTCCAGCTTTAAGTGTAGAAGGTTCTACACTTCATTTTCAAACAAAATTAAAAAATTTGGGAGTAATATTTGATAGTAATCTAACATTTGTTCCTCATGTCCAGAGCACCGTCAAGACATCATTTTTTCATCTAAAAAATATAGCCAAATTGCGTCCAATGTTGTCACTTCCTGTGACTGAAAAGCTAATTAACATCTTTGTATTCTCTAGAATTGATTACTGTAATGCCTTGCTGGCCGGGGTCTCAAAAGCTACCCTTAACAAACTGCAGTTGGTACAGAATGCAGCCGCTCGAATTCTATCTGGTAACAGAACAGGGGATCACATTACTCCGGTACTGGAATCCTTACACTGGTTGCCTATCAGATTCCGTGTTGATTTTAAAATTTGAATGCTTACTTATAAGGCCTTGCATGGACTGACACCTCTATCACTGAACTTTTAAACCCTTACACACCAGTACGTGATCTTCGCTCCTCGGAAGCTGGCCTTTTAATTGTCCCGAATACTAGACTTAAATCCATGGGTGATAGGGCCTTTTCGGCGAATGCTCCAAAACTTTGGAATTCCCTGCCTTTGGAGATTAGGCAAGCTGAATCTCTTAGTGTTTTTAAATCTTCCCTGAAAACTTATTTGTTTAGGGTAGCTTTTATATAACTGTTTATAATTGCTATATTATTGTTATTTATTATACATTTCATTGTTTTATTTTATTAATGCATTGTTTGTTCTATTGTAGGTGTATGCTTTGTGAAGCGCTTTGAGATGCTTTTTAAAGGCGCTATATAAAAATAAAGTTTATTATTATTATTATTACTTCCTGGTTCTGGTAAGAACTCGAGCTGCTGCGTTTTGGACCAGCTTGTTTGTTTATTAAGCGTGCAGGGCAACCACCCATAATAGCATTACAATAATCTAGCCTTGAGGTCATGAACGCATAACAGTGAAAACTAATGCCATGCTTCCTAATGATATCTCCTAAGGGTAGCATGTACAGAGTGAACAGCAACGGTCCTAGTACTGAGCCTTGTGGTACGCCATACTGAACTTGAGATCGATAAGACATCTCTTCATTTACTGCTACAAACTGATAACGGTCAGATAAGTATGATTTAAACCATGTTAATGCAATTCTATAATGACAATGACAAAGATGAATTAATGATATTAAGAAGAGGATCTATGACCTCTGGTCTCATAGCCTTGATTTTATGAACGCATGAACTAATTGTTCCGCATTTGTCAATGAGAGCATATGACGTAATTTAGATATATTTTTACGATGGAAGAATGCGTTTTTACAGATACTAGACACGTGACTTTCAAATGAAAGGTTGGTATCAAAGAGCACACACAGGTTCCTAACAAACGACGAAGACTTGACAGAGCAGCCATCAAGTGTTAGACAGTATTCTAGATTATTACGTGAGGAAGTTTTTTGTCCAATAATTAGAATCTGTTTTTTCAGAATTTAGTAGTTGGAAATTACTAGTCATCCAATTTTTTATATCAGCTATGCATTCCGTTAATTTTGTGAACTGGTAAGTTTCGTCGAGGCACAAAGAAATATAGAGCTGAGTATCATCAGCATAACAGGGAAAACTAATGCCATGCTTCCTAATGATATCTCCTAAGGGGGTAGCATGTACAGAGTGAACAGCAACAGTTTGTTTCTAAAAGCTACAAAATACGTGGAAGACTGAACCGATGCAGGACTCATAGGCCTAATATTAATATTTTGGAATAGCAACAGTAAATGCCTTTCTATATATGTTTCTATAATCTATCGCTTCGATAATTCAAAAGTATAATAGGACACAATGACATTGCAGTAATTAATACAGTGAAAGCAAAAGTAAAGTTTTATTATAAATAATAATAGTTATTTTATTTGGGGTTAGTTTTTTTCACATTAAACAATCATTCCTCCCTCCCTCCCCCTCCTCAAAAATCCTAAGTGCTTTACACCCCTGGCTTTAACAACTGCCTTAGTATTTTAATTAAATTGTGCAGATAAGCGTTAAATGTATTTTCAGTTTTTTATTTCATCCAGTCACATATGTATCTATATAACATTACATTTACATTAAGAAATCAGTTGTCAACTCTCCCTAAAAATGTAATGGTTAAAACATTCTACATTAGTGTTTACAGGATTCTACACAAGTGTCTACGCAAGCGTTTACAGGACTGATCCTTCAATTTTCTGCGTATCACAGCTAAAACTTGCCTTGATTTGAAAAGCAAAATGTACTTGAGGCATTTCTACCATGTTACCAATCAGTGAAGATTTATGCATAAAGTAACATTTCCTTGTTTTATAAGAAACAGCTTGTGATTTTATAGCTGTGCTTTGGCACTCAAACTACCCTTCATGAGATTTAAGTGGAAAGAATGACATTTTCTTTGTTACCAGTTCTCAATGTAATGCAGAATATATGCTGAGAATGTACGCTTATTCTACAATAAAGTCTTTTCAAGAGCGTTAACAAAAGCAGCGCATTTTAAGCATCAAGATTACATCATCTAGACTTACACACAAAATGTTAGAGTAAAAAGGGCCAAGATGAAGCATTCAGATACACAAATCAGATTGAACACTCAAAAGTGCATTCAAACATTTATCTTTAACAACAGGTGTAACTGGACATGAAAATGAGCCTGAAAACAGATGAAAAACGGAGCTGTCTGGCACTATTAGTGTATTAAAGTCAGTATGTACATGAACTACAATTAACATGATATTAATGAATTCTTACACATTCTTAAAAGTTTAAGACATTGCAATATGTTACAAATGTGTATCTGAAAGAAATAATGTTTATATTTAGCAGGACCACTATGGTTGCAAAGCATTTAAGATATATTTCCAAAGATTGTTTCCAATACACAACATGTAAATTGTGCAGATAATCAGACTTTAAATATACACTTTTCTGAAAATGTGAGAAGGAACAATTTCAGTGACGGTAGCAACTGGACCGGGACAAATGCAGAGAGCACCTCTAGAGAAGCAGTGTATGTCTCACACTCTGTCAAACACACTACGCTTATGTTTGGACTGAGCAGTTTTGATCATGTGATCCAGATGAAGCCATCCAACACAACAAAAATGACATAAAACTACAAGATAATAAAAAAAAGCAGGCTTTCTAATGAGCAAATCCACTTTGGAAGACTAGGATATGTTAATGCTATTTCATTACACATAATAAAGTAGTCAAATTCACAAACCAACAGAGTGGGTAAATGTAAAGTAGTGTGTAATAGATTTTTGTAACAAATGAACGCAATTAAATTATATATCAGCAAAGAAATTATGGAAATTAAAAGGCTTTGTAACTTGCAGTCAGCGAGGCAAGTCAAATAAAATGTGAAACTGCACCTTTTTCCCCATAAAGTGAAAGTCACTGACGTCAAATGTTGTTTCAACACTGACATAAAAAAAAAATCTTGTTTTCCACAGAAGAAAGAAAGGCCTTTAGAACGTCAAAAATTGCCATTTTAAGGGTGAACGACGAGGTCTGGGTTTGCTATTGATTCAGTCGTGGTTCTGTCCCAGTGTTGAGGGTGGGAAAGAATCAATTCTTTAGGAGAAAAAAAAAAAAAAAAAAAAAAAAAAAAAAGGAAAAGCAGTCAAAGCTAGCACAAGATGTTTCACAACACAGAGCCACAGGAAGAACAACAAATAATAAATACGCACATTGCATAGTGTATAAGCTCATTTTAGTGTTTTGTGATAGCATGCGTAATGTTTAGTGTCTTTAGGTTGAGTAGTCCACATAACATCCACTACATTGAAAATCCAATCTTGGTAAGTCACATTCATACCCCGTGCTGCTAAATCACTTTTACAGTACATCCGCTGACGTAAACAAACGTGGAAAAAGCAAATGAAAATGTAGTGTGTGATAATGTAATATCTATGAATGTAACTTGTGTGCCTCTCGCTCATATTGCGCACTAACTGCAGGAGGACATGAAGTGACATGAACAACCCTCTACTTTTAGGCCCATAAAACACAAGGAAACACACAAGGAAGAATGTGCAGTGAGCACTGAGGGACTGTTCCTCCTCTCAGGGTGTCTGAGACCCAGATCTTTTGAAGCTACCCAGCAGACTCTGCACACCCTTCTTCACGCTGGAGCCGACCCGGCGGGCCACAGAATCAGCAGGAGGACCAGGCAGACAAGAGCCACTGCTGGGAGGCCGAGCGTCCAAACACTTCTGATACCTCAGCTGGAAATCATGGAAGATATCGTTTAGAACATTTTAGAAGAACAGCAACCTATGTCAACTTAAACTAGTTATTAGATTATACACACTCTGTACAGCTGTGGCCAAAAGTATTGGCAGTGACATAAATGTTGTGTTTGCCACTTCAGTATTTGTGGTGTTGATTCACATTATTTGTAGATTATTGTGCAGAGTGATCAGATGCATTAAATAATTTCAAAATGCTTCATTGGCAAAAAAGAAAAGAAAAAAAAAGAGGGAACTTTATCACAAAAATGCAAATTTCACCATGTTTTGGCCCCGACATAAAAGACCAGCTAGATGAAGGTGAACACCAATACCCAGCGCATTCTACGGAGACCCTTAAAGGACATGGTGATGGAAAAAAAACTATATTTCAATGCTTTTGTGTTCTCTTGCAATTATATAGTTGGGTATTTATGATGCATATAATGTGCGGGCATCAGGGAGCCGTTATAAACATACGGGGTATTGAAATAGCTTTTGAATGTGTGCTCACTTTTCACTTTCATGTTCGAATTCGCGATCACGCATGTGCAGAGCAGATGCTTTCAGTTTATAACAGTGGGGGCAAGTAATGTAATGTAACCGACGACCGCAGTAAACCTAACTATGCTAGGGCTCCGTAGACGGCATTCTTCATTTTCCATGCCGTTCAGAATAAGGTATTCGCTTACACTACCATCTAACATCATTTCACTAATCATATTACCAGCACATGAGTCGATCACTCGATCATTCTGAATCGATTAGAAGAGCAAACTGATTGATATAAAAGGAGGGAAGAAGTACTTCCAATCATTGTCTTCGCAGTGCCCTCCACAGAAAGGTGTGCAGTCGTCATCACTATGCATTAAATGGCCTGCAGGAAGTACAAGGATTGGATATTTTCTCATTCCGACTGTTTGGGACAAAATCGTTTGTCCAGAGAATACATACAGTGGCGAGCCAGACCAGGCAGAGTGCCGTCGGAGAATGGCGTGGATGCTGATGAGCGACTCCTGCACGACGCACCGGTCTCGTATCTCTCACGGAGGAGCGGAAGCAGAAAGGAGGAGCGACGACGGTGAAGGACGAGAGAGGACAGGCCTGGATTTATGTTGTGTTTTGTTATGTGACAGCAGTCGTCCGTGAGGGGCTGCTCATCAGCCTCGTCCTGCTCGCCACAGCTACCATGAGTCCTGTGTCGTGTCATTAGTGGAGCATCCAGAGACCATCCATGTGTGGGATTGCTTTTCCTCCAAGGAAGTGGCTCTCCCACAATTCTGTCCAAAAACTATGCAAGAATGGTATCAAAACTGCAACTGCTCCAATGATCCTGAAGCAATCTGGTGATGATCCGTGCATTTTCCACCACGATGGGACACGTCACAAGGCGAGAGTGATAATGAAGTGGCTCAGATATCATTACATTTAAACAGAGGACCTGTGATCAGAAGAACTAATAGCACTATTAATAATGCAGAAAATGGATCACCATCGATCAGGATTGGCAGAAGGGTTAACACTTTAAATATTGACTCTGTGCATACACTGAACGTTTTAGCAAATAAAATCCTTTAAAACTTATGAAATTCTTATTATTTTCCAGTATACTGCTACAAATAATCTACAAATACTGAAGCAGCAAACTTTGCACACACACACAAAAAAAAGTGTCAATAAATTATGCCAATACTTTTGGTCAAAATGATCTAATTTATACTGTTAAAACTGAAGTGTGTAATTCCAGTGATTCCAAACACCACAGGTTTAGTGAAAAATCACATATGAATTAAATTATGAGAGCTGCAATGGAGGGATTAACAACTTAAATTTTGGGTTCAAAAATCATTTGGACTAATTTATGACTCTGTTATGGAGCATCACAGAACATGCAGGTAAAAAGGCACACAAATTTTAATCATAACTTGTAAATATCTTAGCAAAAATATCGCTTGCAAATGAATATTTTTGGACCGTTTTAGTCGCAGCCTGAAGCCCTGCACTGTGTGCTACACCATGAACTATCTGTATTTACATGTACTCTCTTGATTTTGATCAAATTCTGTGTTGAATTTGTGCTGTAGATGATTAACTAGACATAGGCTTACCATGCAGGCAGCCTGTACGGCCTCACTTAGACTGGCTGCGTTAGGCTCACACCAGAACATGTGACAGATGAAGTCTCCAGGTCCCTCTGCCATGATGAATGCAAACGTGTGCACATCCTTCCCGACTCCCATGAACGACAGGAAACGCACACGACACTCGGAAAGAACTTCCTCGGACTGTGTTGGTGACATTGAGAGGTGTAATATCAGTGAAGTGACTCATTAAGCAGATTGTTATAATACAGCATTACGTATTTGTGACCGTCACAGTACAGTTGTAGTCAGAATTATTGGCACTCCTGGTAAATATGATTAAAGATGGCTGTAAAAAATAATTATGCATTGTTTATCCTTTGGATCTTTCAATGGATTTTTTTATTATTTTTATTTTTTATCACAAAAATCTACAGTAACCTTTCATTGAAGTAAAAGAATTAGAAGTGGGGAGGAAATCACATTATGAAATAAATGTTTTTCTCCAAAACACATCAGCCACAATTATTGGCACCCCTAGAAATGTTTTATGAGTAAAAAAATATCTCTGAAGCATATTCCCATTAATATTTACATTCTTTAGCACACCAGGGTGACTAGGAACATGAAATTGTCTAGCTATGACTTTTTGTTTCACAGGAGTATAAATATGGAAACAAAGAAAAAATGCACAAAATTAAAATTCCCTTAATCATAAAACTAATTCTGATTCTCCACAAAATAGAAAGTGGCTGTAAGAAAATAGCTAAGGCATTGAAAATCCTCATTTCCACCATCAAGGGCAATAATTAAGAAGTTCCAATCAACTAAAGATGTTATGAATCTGCCCGGAAGAGGACGTGCGTTTATATCGTCCTAATGCAAGAGTTTGAGGATCCAAGGATCACAGATTGAGAATTAGTGAAGTCTTGGGGTCAGAAAGCCTAAACTTTTTTTAATTTTTATTCATACAACCCCTACATCACCACATGTTGTTTGAGAGGGTTTCAAGAAAACTGGAACTTTAAAAGGGACTGGATTCTATGGTCAGATGAAACAAAAACAAAAAAGAGCTTTTTGGCGGCAAATTCACCAGATGGGTTTGGTGAAGACAGGGATAAAAAGTACCACATGCCTACGGTTAAATACACTACGGTTGGATCTTTCATGTTGTGGGTCTATTTTTGTTGCTGGAGGTCCTGGACATCTTGTTCAGATACATGGTATCATGGATTCTAGCAAATACCAACAGATAAAAAAAAATCTAAACCTGACGGCCTCAGCTAGAAATCGTATAATGGGCCGTGGTTGGATCAGGACAACAATCCAAAATCAACACAAAAATGTGTCACTGAGCACAAAATAAAGCTTCTGCCATGTTCCTAACCTGAACTCTATAGAAAGAGTGGGCTGAACTGAAAAGTAGCAGCACCAGCTGGGAATCTAAGACATTCTGTGTGGAGGAATGAAGGATCTGGAGAGATTATATGTGGAGGAATGAAGGATCTGGAGAGATTCTGTGAGGAGGAATGAATGATCTGGAGAGATTAGAATGAAGGATCTAGAGAGATTATGTGTGGAGGAATGAAGGATCTGGAGAGATTATGTGTGGAGGAATGAATGATCTAGAGAGATTATGTGTGGAGGAATGAAGGATCTGGAGAGATTTTGTGAGGAGGAATGAATGATCTGGAGAGATTATGTGTGGAGGAATGAAGGATCTGGAGAGATTCTGTGAGGAGGAATGAAGGATCTGGAGAGATTATGTGTGGAGGAATGAAGGATCTGGAGAGATTCTGTGAGGAGGAATGAAGGATCTGGAGAGATTAGAATGAAGGATCTGGAGAGATTTTGTGAGGAGGAATGAATGATCTGGAGAGATTCTGTGAGGAGGAATGAATGATCTGGAGAGATTCTGTGAGGAGGAATGAATGATCTGGAGAGATTCTGTGAGGAGGAATGAATGATCTGGAGAGATTCTGTGAGGAGGAATGAAGGATCTGGAGAGATTCTGTGAGGAGGAATGAAGGATCTGGAGAGATTTTGTGAGGAGGAATGAAGGATCTGGAGAGATTCTGTGAGGAGGAATGAAGGATCTGGAGAGATTATGTGTGGAGGAATGAAGGATCTGGAGAGATTATGTGTGGAGGAATGAAGGATCTGGAGAGATTCTGTGAGGAGGAATGAAGGATCTGGAGAGATTATGTGTGGAGGAATGAAGGATCTGGAGAGATTATGTGTGGAGGAATGAAGGATCTGGAGAGATTCTGTGAGGAGGAATGAAGGATCTGGAGAGATTATGTGTGGAGGAATGAAGGATCTGGAGAGATTATGTGTGGAGGAATGAAGGATCTGGAGAGATTCTGTGAGGAGGAATGAAGGATCTGGAGAGATTATATGTGGAGGAATGAAGGATCTGGAGAGATTATGTGTGGAGGAATGAAGGATCTGGAGAGATTATATGTGGAGGAATGAATGATCTAGAGAGATTATGTGTGGAGGAATGAAGGATCTGGAGAGATTTTGTGAGGAGGAATGAATGATCTGGAGAGATTATGTGTGGAGGAATGAAGGATCTGGAGAGATTCTGTGAGGAGGAATGAAGGATCTGGAGAGATTATGTGTGGAGGAATGAAGGATCTGGAGAGATTCTGTGAGGAGGAATGAAGGATCTGGAGAGATTAGAATGAAGGATCTGGAGAGATTTTGTGAGGAGGAATGAATGATCTGGAGAGATTCTGTGAGGAGGAATGAATGATCTGGAGAGATTCTGTGAGGAGGAATGAATGATCTGGAGAGATTCTGTGAGGAGGAATGAAGGATCTGGAGAGATTCTGTGAGGAGGAATGAAGGATCTGGAGAGATTTTGTGAGGAGGAATGAAGGATCTGGAGAGATTCTGTGAGGAGGAATGAAGGATCTGGAGAGATTATGTGTGGAGGAATGAAGGATCTGGAGAGATTATGTGTGGAGGAATGAAGGATCTGGAGAGATTCTGTGAGGAGGAATGAAGGATCTGGAGAGATTATGTGTGGAGGAATGAAGGATCTGGAGAGATTATGTGTGGAGGAATGAAGGATCTGGAGAGATTCTGTGAGGAGGAATGAAGGATCTGGAGAGATTATGTGTGGAGGAATGAAGGATCTGGAGAGATTATGTGTGGAGGAATGAAGGATCTGGAGAGATTCTGTGAGGAGGAATGAAGGATCTGGAGAGATTATATGTGGAGGAATGAAGGATCTGGAGAGATTATGTGTGGAGGAATGGTCTCTGATCTCTTGTCATGTGTTCTCCAAACTCACTGGGCATTATAGGAGAAAACTCAGAGCTGTTATCTTTGCAAAAGGAGGTTGCAAAAAGTATTTAATAAAAGGGTGCCAATATTTGTGGCCAATGTGTTTTCGAGAAAAGCATTAATTTCATAAAGCATGTATTTCATAATGTGATTTTTCCCCAGTTTCAATTCTTTTACTTAGAAAGGTTTGATTTTTGCGACTTCTGTGAATGAAAAATCAAAAGGATAAACAATGCAGATTTACTTTTACAATCATCTTTGATCATATTTACCAGAGGTGCCAATAATTCTGACCAAAACTGTATGATACTGAAGTACTGGAAGATTGTCAACAGACACAAACTTTACCTCAGAAGTTATAATGGTGAGTGTAGCGGACGCCACGTTCACGTTCACCGCTGTCCAATCCTCCTTGTCTTTGTTGAGGGCCGTCTCCAGCGCTACATTAATAACCTCCATGCCTTCAGGAGACACATACCAACACAACTCCACTTAGATTTCAGGCAGCTACATTTGATTTGAACATGACAATAAGTAGATGTTATTTTGAGTGCTCAGAGGTGATGACACGTAGGGCTGTCGCAATAACCACAATACTGAAATACCGCGATACTGACAAGCCAACCGCAGAAGAATGCAAGCAACCACGATATTCGCGTTTTCTTTTTCATAAGGCTCTGCCATTCTTAAAAACGTATCAAGCCAAGGCACTCGAGAATTTAAGTAAATATATATTAAAAAGCTTTTATTTAATCATGGCTTAGGCCAGGGCTTCTCAAAAAAAAATCGTCTCTTTTAAACCTTAAAAAAATCTGCCGCCCAGAAAAAAACGGAAAGATTACAAAAATAAATAACAAAAAACCTTCGTACAATGAAAAACACCTGCAATAGTTTCACTTTGTAATGTCATTATTTCACATAACAGTAAGAGAGAATAATAATACAGAACTTAACTTTTAATTTAAATATAAAAAAAACATTTAAATATTAAATATATAATGTAATATATAAATATATAACATAAAATATGTCTAGATATTTTCAAAGTTTTGTTGATAATAATTAGATGATATTTTACTGATTGTGTTTTTGTACTGGTACCCTGGCTGGTTTAGGCCTGTTGTTGACAGCAGACCCATGAGGATATCCATATTTTTTTATATTCTATGCAGTGGTCAGTTCACAGTAGTGACCGAAATTAACATTTTTATTAAGGGGCAATATTTGCCACCTTAAACTGATTTCCAGGGGCATTTTCACCTATATATGGACATTGTTTCTAAACGTATTTAGAGGTATGCATCACCTTTTATGTCAAATTATAACATTCAAATTAAATTGTATTAGAATAACACAGTACCAATGTCAAAATAAATCATTAAATTAAATTCCATCCTTGCAGTGCAGAGGTGACACAGAAGCGGCATCAAAACTGGCATTAGCCTACTATATTTACACTTCATTTACAGTTGCATAAATAAAGCTATTCAATATTTAAATATGAAATGATTTATAATTTTAACGTTTTAATTAAAGGATACTTTAAATATGAAACTAAAACAGACATCTATAACTGCACTGACACATCACGCAGTGAAAGCAAGCATGAGAGACAAACGCAATGTCAGCTCGCACTCGCAGTGGCTCGTACATAGTTAAACAATGATTACAATATCATCATAGTTCATAGACAATATCGCACACTCCTAAGCACATAAAGAATGAACTTTCAACTGAACTGACATTTACTCGTTTTCTTCTCTCCTCTCGCGTGCAGGAGACAGATGTAGGCTAATATACTGCCGTAATTGACGCGAATTGTCACGTGAACAAGCAAATCCACAAAGATAGAATTAAAAAAATAATACGTAGGCCTACGCTAATTAGATAGTTTTAATTTCGAAAGCATTTAGAAGTCAAAGTGTCATCTATAATTTAAGACCTTTCATAAGTAAAAATAAGACATTTTAATTTAAAAAAAAAAAATTACGACTTTTTATGGCCTTAAATAAAAAAAAATCTAATTTAAGACCTTTTAAGACTTTTTAAGGATCCGCGGGGACCCTGTTCATGCACTTGAACGCCGTTGCAACAGCTGTTTTTTTTTCTGCTGATCTCCCGCGCCCCCCCTGCAGTATCCTTGCGCCCCCCACACTTTGAGAACCACTGGCTAAGGTAATTAAAATCAGTTTACAGATAACCGCACACCGAAGAGCTGTGGCCAATGAGCCTTCATCAGGGTTTCCTATGCCACTTCATGCATGTGTATTGAATGTTAAATAAGTTCATAATGATTTACCATGGTGATTTGTACAGAGGCTCCATGGATTTGCACTTAAAGATGAACTAAGTAACTTTTTTTACCTTAACTGAACAGCTTCGGAGTCATTGGAATGGTTATATTACTTATTTCAGGTTGAATGGTGGTCGTTTCGCACCCCCCTGGTGCCCGTGAGCGGAAAATACGCACTTGCAACTTTGAGCCGGCGGGCCGCCGGCCGCTGCGTCAGGAAGTCTCGCGTGATATCAGGTCTCGCGATGTAAACAATTGCTTTACGGCCAAAATAAATCTGCTAAAATGCGGTCATTATTGCGCTCCCTCACGCTGTCCGAACCCGAATGAAGAAGACGTTTTAAAGAACGTACCATCTGCTTTGATGTCGTTGATCTATAGCCTCTGGTGTCTGAGAATCAACAACGAGTCTTTACAACAGTGTTGTCAAATATCTATTCCGAAGCTGTGGGGGGAGCTCTAGAGAGAAACCTGCGAGCAAAAAGCGAGAATACAGCGAAGAAGTCCCGAAGCTACTGAGTGCTGCTTTAACAAGCCTAAACACAGTGAATGAGAGAGAAATCGACTAAGCGCGTGCGATTACCTGTCCTTCAGGTCACATTGTATATTCGTGAAAAGACTGCCACGTCCAAGGAAAGCGAAATATTTGTAGTTTAAGGGTATTTCCCATGAACGGTGTCAGCGCTGGTCAATGCAATCAATGCCATTGATCTCTATGAAGTGAAGTATCAGCGTTACCCATGCGACACATTGCTTATCACCTGAGCCTTGAAAAGTGGAGCTCAAAGTTAAAATAATGAACACCTTGTTTCATTACATCGATCTCTGAATGTATCAGCGTTTTTGAACGTGTTTGAACAAGAGCAGTGCTGGAGAAATATCAGCTGAAAGCCTCTCCTCAAGGGAGATTCGATCTAACTGTTATACATATAACAATAGTCTAACAAGCTTTTTGTCAGGTTTATGTTCTGTTGTGCGTACCCTTATTTTGACATTCTCTTCTGTTAACTTCACTTCCTGTTTCATCACTGTTAAGTTTCGGTTACATGGGTTACTGAATATGTCCTCGTTTTTGTGCATGCTGACCACAGCATAACACTTACTTACATAGCAATAAATAAATATAAATAAACCAATGAATAAATGGGGATAATACCACATATCACGCTATTGAGCCACTCAAAATTACTGCAAGGGTATTTTCCTTCACCGTGACAGCTCTGATGACATAGCCACATAAAAACATGTGACAGGAATCAGTTTTGGTGCAGAAAAAAACAGGTAAAGCGTGCATTTTGTATATAATAACAGATGACATCCTACCAACTGGCTTTGTCACCGGCACACGACCCAAATACCAAACCTGGAAGTGTTGGGCCAGCTCATTCTTGGGAGCTGGGAACTCTAGAGGAGAAAAGATCAGAATCAGTCATAACAGTATAATTCCATTACCCATTACAATACTCGTTTAAAGAGGTGATGTAAACATTAAAAAATAAATTAAAAAGATCCTCCACAAAACAAAAGCTAAATTCAGCATATCTGTCATATGTTACCCTGGAAAGGGATGTCCCTAAGTCTGGAGGGATCAGTGTTTAGTCTGCCGGAAGACTTCCTCTGGGCCATGATCTGGAGAAAAAGATAAACACATCAAACTATTAACAAAGAGCACATGGATATTACTGCATTACTAGTCACGAGTGTGATGCTTGCGCGTTGCGGTCTCGATCTCCAAATTGATCTCAAAGCGTAAGCCACACAGCTTAGAGCTTAGATCGGGCCCAACAAATCAAGCCCGACCCTACCCGAGCCCGTTGTGTCCGAGCCCGGCCCGGCCCGACACGTTCACTGTAATTATGAGCCCGAGCCCGATTTAAACCCGACCATTTTTAATATGTGGGCCGTTATAACCAGGGGCGGCACTAGGATTTTTTTTAACGCAGGTGCTGCTGTGCTAGATCATTCAGGCTACAGGAGGGAGCTGCGCAGTTATATAGCCTATATTATATAAATACTACTAATAAATGAGCAAAAATTGGCCACTCAATATTAAATATTAAATTATTTTAATTATCACAATTAAAGTTTTAATTTTATTAAATTGGACAAGCACAACATTCAGCATTCAATCAAATATTATTAAAGATTAATTATTATTAATAATGTTACTTCAACATATTGTTATTTCAACATAATATGTGTGTGAGCAACAAGCAAGATGTGCATTTGTAAATTCGGTGAAAGCGCGAGTTTCAAATGGTGTAAGTGACCGCGGCGCGCCCGCGACTCCATGTCGTGATGTCTGGTAAATTGCTTTTTATGTATTAAATCTAGGCATTAAATCTGGTTGATGAAAGATGTATTAAAATTAAAATACAATTTATACTAAACGAAATTCACTTTAAAGAAAAGCTTTCTTCAAAACAAAACTTAACAAACTTGAAACTAAATGTGCTCATTCAATGGCTAAAACACGTAGGTTACTACAGACTCTCTTTTTGAACAAATTGCAGCACATTCATTTAATTCTGAATTTTGCACGTTGAAAGGCATTTGTTTGTGCATAGTAAAACATAGGCCCTATCTGTAACATTTATCACATTCATAATTGTGCGTGCATTTATTAATTATAATCTTAATGAATAATGCGACAAGGAAGAAGCACGTAAACTGCGTTGTTTGTTTATTCAGAAATAGGCCTAATTGAATGGATCAGAAAAGTAACAAAAGAGGACATCGAGGGCTGAGGCTGACTACTATCATAATTTCTGTCATGGCAAGACACACTTCATGTGTCTGTTCATCGTCGAAGTCCCCATTTTTTTGTTTAGTTTTTTTTGTTGCTGTTTGCTGTCATAGGCGAGCAGCGTGCCGCATTTAATGCACGAGACAAAGCCAACACATATGTTGTCACTCCCCACGACTAGTTTAAAATGTTTCCATACCTCCGATTTTCCTCCAAACTTGCACAAAGTTAATTCTCCTGTTTTAATTTTTTTCTTTGCTTCTTCAAGCACTTAAGCTACAGAATAGTAGGCTACAGCGCGCACAGCAGGTGTGATGCGTCACGCGTGCGAGACTGCGAGTGCGAGTGGACGAGACGCTGCGCATGACACGTGACGTGCTTTATCAAGGGCCCGACCCGACCCGGCCCGAGGACAGTGGCGGGAAATATCGGCCCGGCCCGGCCCGCGGGTCGGGTCGGGTCGAGTCCGGGCTCGGGCTCGGGCAGAGAATCTAAGCTCTAACACAGCTACAAATGCAAACAGAAGTAGTGACACTTGTGTATAGAGGGTATTAAAGGCTGAAATTGCTATATCGTGTATATGATGTTAAAAAAAGTTATGTGCAACATGTCATGAAAAAAGATCTTAACCCCCTGAGGTCGACGGTATCGCCGGCGATACCAGCTCGTTTTTTTTTTATCAGTGTAAAAGAAACTCATAAATACTCTGTTGTCTTTGATTTTTCATAGGAGTTTCGTACATCAATCGATTCTGTTAAATGTGTATTATTTTAGTGTATACTCATAATAAAAACAAAGTGTTGAGCTTTTCGCCAAATAAAGAAAAATAAACACGAAGCGAGTTCTGCCTTCTCTCTGTCAGTGTAGTCCATTCTGAAACGCGTCCGAAAATGAACTGTAACTCACCGAATACTTCTCACACAGACACGTGAGATATGTCTTTATGAAGCTTGAAATCTCTTCTTTTAAATGAAGTAATTTATATAAAAAACAAATGTTTTCAACTCATGTAATCCGTTTGAAAGCAAGGAGAGGTACCGTTTTTCCTTCTGCCTCATTATCTCTATAATGAGTTGAGGCCGCCCCGCCCCCGGCGCTATTCAAATGGTAAATAGTTTAGGTGATCTAGTATGCATCGCATACGCCCCCCGATCAATGCCATAAAAACACAGTTTCTTCATCAGACTTACTGATAGTTCATCGCGTTTTGAGTATGGCACGCTTCTCCAGTAAAGACGCCCTTCAGATGATTCTGGACAGCGAGGAAGAATGCATGATACCGGGTTGTTTCCTCAGAGGAAGATTGTAACTCAGACTACGAACGGCAGCATTTTGAAGAGCGAATTCCGCCGAGGACACAATTTTGGAGTAAGTTTTACTTAAAAGTCTTTTGTCTTTTATTTTTCGTGTTCGCATTTATGAGGAAAAAACAATATTACGTGACAGTTCTCCCTTATGGACGCGAGCGCTCTGAAAGCGCACTAAAAGACTTTCAAACTTTCACAGAGACCTCAAAACAGAAACTACAAATCCTTTCTTTAAAACGAATTTCGTTTTTTGTATCAATTGTATCTTAATTTTAATAATTTTTTCATTAACAAATTTCCTGGATTTAAAGTAAATATAGGCTAGCAATCACAACATAAGGTGCTTGAACTGGAGATCATCATTAACCAGACCGTAGCCTACTCGCCTCACGTCTAAAAAATGTGAAATATATTTACAGAAAGCTGGTTCTAAACAAAACCATCCAAAACAAAAAACTATGTAGCCTAATAAATGTGCATTTCTCCGGTGAGTTCACTAGCCTACTGCGAAGATCGCGAGTCAATAGCCTATCGTCAACTTCATCTTTGCCAGAAGTTAAATTTAAATTGCGTGTGTGAATGAATGATGATGTTTTAGCAAACTGTATTGCTATACTGAGATGAGTAAAAATCGACTGAAATTTGTTTAAATAAAATGTAGGCTATTTGTATAAGCAACGTATTAAACTGCAAATTAACAATATGCCCTAATATTTCATGAAAACAACGTTACAGTCAGGCGAAATATGAAAGACAACATCTTGTTGACTAGATTTGGGTACAGTTTTTACTGTAGAATATACTGCCACGTCAAATAAGCTTTTGTTTAGCAATCTATTTTTGTCAAAAATAAAGTCATCAACTAAGATGTTAGCTGTTCCAATGTTGACTATATTCAAACTAATGAATACATAGATAAAATGTAGGCCTATAATCTTTTTTTTTTTACAAAGAAAGAGTACACTTGAAATATTGTTGAAATTGTAATTATTGTTGTAATTGTAACCTTTTTAATAAAATAGCAAAACATATTTACAAGATAGATGTAAGCAAAATCTTAAATGGTCAATATAAGTCTTCTTCTAAATATATCTTTTGTCCTTGCATTGTGGCTCAGTCAGTTTCACACCTGAGTGAATGGCTCATCATTATGCAGAGTGGGTGGGACATTGTATTCTAAGGTGTAAACCACTCCTCGTTCACGCCCCCTCGCATATTGGCTTTCCAAGCAAAACCTGTTTTACATCAATTTAAATCAATGTATGGTTTTATGTGAACGATAAAGCAAGACTATTTTCACATAATTTTGAAGAAAAAACTCTAGGCGAGGACATCCATTAGTCAAAAGTCTTATTGACACATATTTACTATGTGTTTTGTGGCCTTATTTCAGAAATGTTAGTTTTTAGTTTTTTCAATAACCATGCATAAACATTATTCTCTCAAAAATGAAAACATGTACATACACGTGGCTCACATATTTTGGTAGCCCTGTTTGTGCTATATAGAGTGAATTTACACCTTTGCCATTAATATGTTTATATGCAACTGAAAAAAGCACAAATGTCAGGGCATGTCAGAACATCTCAAGGGCCCCAAAAACAGCCCAGACCCAAGAGGGTTAATGCGCACTGACTGACACACACAAAGTCATTTCTCTCAGACAGCATTATTGCGCTTGAATGGTCAAATACACACGTCAAAATCCCCATCATGTGGAGTATTCTCATGAAGTCGGTTTTGTCTAAAATGAGCGTATCAGTTGAGCGAAAACCAGATCTGTGTCAATCGATTTGGTCTGTGTATTCGGTCTTAAAGTGACATCTGCCTAATAAACCTGCGGCTGTGTGTGTCATTAATCTTAAACAACAAAGAGAAATCACTCTCATGCCCAACTAAATAACTTTTGTATCTTTAATAAGAATCAATGTATATTTAATTCATAAAGCAAAGACTATTGATTATTCAATTTCTGTAGTATTTCTTACATGTACAATAATGGAAAAAAGCAGTGTGAAGTCTGTTTACTGAAAATAGCAGATCCAAGTAATCGCACAACATTTCGACCATCAGGTACAATACCCATGTGGAATAAAAACAACTCTTTATAGAAAGCAGGTGATCACCTTATGCTGGGGCCACACCAAAAAATATTCTGGCTTTTTTTCCGTGAATGTTCTGTCAAAAGCATTCCAAATACTATCATAGCAATTTCTTTGTCCGCCATGTTTATTCTGAAGTCTCGAGAGATTTTGCGAGGTTTCCTGTGTTCACAGTTGGGACATTGGTTGAAAATCTGTTTGTGTGCGGTGTGTGTCCGCTACATTGCAGCACGCCACACACTACAGAAGCAACACTGTTAAATCTAGGATTTTTTGTCCTCATGTTTGTGGTCTCTCACATTTGGAAAATATTATAAGATTTTAAATATATTTTACAGTTAAGAAACATCACACGACCAGAGTCACAAATCACGATTGAAAAAGAGACACTGATTTCATATCAGTTCAATAAACAAACCGTTCAAATTAAGTCACTTGCATTTTAGACGCATGACTATTTTTGTTCTGTTTCAGCAGCGAAAATAGTTCCAAACAAAGATCACAGCTATAAAATGAGACGCTATACTAATACGCATATCTCCGGTCCTAATATTACTACTATGTTCGCTAATGCGAGTATGCAATGGTCCAGAAGTTTTATCAACATATGCAAGACCACAAGGCCACCGAATAAGATAAATCACATGAGTAGAAGAACAGGTAATAGTACTGCATATCAGAATATTGCGACCAGTGTGCGGATGACTAAAATAATTGCATTTGTGTGTAAAGGCAAACTGGGCGCAATTGCCACACCTATCCTTCCTGGGGGAAGAGTTGGAATGCCTCGTTTTACACGGGAAGGAAATTCAAAGTAACAAAGATTATTTTGAAAACCTGATGTGTCTAATTAAGGTGATCACCTGTTTTCTATAAAGAGTTATTTTTAATTCACATGGGTATTGGGTATTTAAGTTTAAAGTAATTTTTGTAAGCTTGTAGTCAATCCCTCACTGAGCAATGACCAAGTTTAGGTCTTTCATAACTTTTTTGTAACTACAACATAACCATAATACATTTTTAAAGAGTTCAAAATGTTCTAGAGCACAGAAAAAAAACACTACCTGCTGTACAAGAATATACTCAAACAGTGATGGAACATACTTCTATGTACAAAAAATATCAATCTTAAAAATCAACCCTCAGATTCAGTGGCGGTTTGAGCAAAATGTGTTTATGATGCTTGAGTGGCACTTACTGGATCTATTTACTCAAGACTCTCAATACATGCAAGGGAATACATGTATTCACATCTTTTATTAAACTTTTATAACCTTTATCCTCGTACCCAACAAAAGTTAGGTTATCATCTACATCGCATACTATTAGTCACCTCACTCTCAAGAAGTTTTCTGAGTAACCACTCCAATTATTACAGCACACAACGTCTTCAATGTTTAAACAAGAACAAGAACATGAATATTTTCA
Source organism: Leuciscus leuciscus (assembly GCF_965113295.1). Classification (NCBI taxonomy): domain Eukaryota; kingdom Metazoa; phylum Chordata; class Actinopteri; order Cypriniformes; family Leuciscidae; genus Leuciscus; species Leuciscus leuciscus. The sequence continues at coordinate 3,075,914 of NC_138723.1, forward strand.
GCCAGCAGTTCAGATGTCCTTACCTTAGAGCAGATGTCATGCATGCTTGTGGCGATGTTTTTTGCAGGGGTGTCACACCGAAATACATGACACTTGAGCACATGAGTCAACTTGTCTCGAGCCACATATGCAAAGTCCCTGCAATAAGAGACAAGAAACAAAACTAAACAGCTGCATGTATTCATAATCATTTCAACTCATCCACGCAACCATTAACTTGTGTGCACAGTAATAAATGTAGGAATGAGACGCTGCATCAGTAGCTAACACTATGGGAACACGCTCTGGTTTGACGGCTGTCTGAAGCATAGAATCACGCCCAACGGTACCAGCCTTCTCTACTAAGGTGTTGCTTTAATGATGCCTTTTAAGAATGTGGTCATGCTTTCATAGATAGATTTCCTAGTAAAGAAATCAATCAGAGACTGAGCATGGCTGGCTACGCAGCATCGTATTCCCTACACAGGAAACCACGATTATTTACCAACCAAAAAAACGTTCCCTTTCATAGGTTTACTTCAAAGCTGCGTCAGTGGCTGACACAAGGGTAACGCTGTACCAACTACTATGAGGTAGCCACTCACTGCAAATCAGGTTTATAGGCAAAATTGACAGACTTTCATTTGTTTGCAATGAACAAATCAAACAAAAGTAATTGAAATAGCTCAACACGACAAATGTGTCAAGTGGTTTCCCCAAATTCAACTGAAAATGCAACTTTTAATGACTTCTGCAGTTTCAAAATGATTCAACCCCTTGAATAGAGTCCCTCACAACAGCACAAATCTGCAAAAAAAAAAAGTTTTCTCAAGCACACCTGATGCAACTAATCAAGGGCTTCATTAGTTGCACCAGATGTGCTTTGAGCTAGAACACATGAAATATCTGAACTGGCTAGGTTTGTTGAGTGTCACATCTGACTGCATGTTTGAAATACATGCAAAAGAATTAAAAAAAAAATATAAAAAAAGTCAAAAGAATGGTCAAAAAAGTTAATAGAAGATTTCATCACCCTTCACAAACAAGGAACAGGATACAAAAAGATAGCAAAGTTTGCAAGTTCAAAGTTAAAGGAACAGTGACTGCAAAAGACCAGCAGCAAGACTTAGTGGCAACAGGCACTGAGGTGTCAGCTGCACAGTAAAGCTACGTTCACACCAAATGTGAATAGAGCATCTGGCGCGAGTGATTTCCATGTTAAGTCAATGTAAAGACGCGTTTACGCGCGTCTGGAGGTCCTGCGGCGCGAATGAGGCGTTCAGCGCGGCGGACGCGAATTCACCTCGTTCACACGAATTGAACGGCTGGTGCGATACGCCCGAGTGATTTTATTTGGTGCTTTTTGTGCATTCACACGTTTGATGCGAATTCGCGTCTGACGCCCGAGTTGAAAAATCTGAACTTTGGCGTCTGTTCGCGCCACGATAAGGAGCCTGCTTACTGCTGTCACGAAAAGAAAAGAAAAGAAAAGAAAAGAAAAGAAAAGAAAAGAAAAGAAAAAGAAAAAAACTTTCACAGGACAGGTTAATTACTTTTGGAGGCTGGCTCCATTTATCATTAAAACAAAAATAAATTACAGATTAGGTGGGTGAGGGCGCGGGTGATCCTTGCTCCGATGTGGGACAACAGGTCATTAAACTGGGCGCGGGACAGGAGGAAGTACCGCTGAAAGCGGCCGTCATCCAGGAGCAAGTGGTGAAACTCACCAAACTGGTACCCAGTTACCCGGTACCCGGAGGGTCTGGTGGACCCAAGTATGGCGACGATGACCCCAGGCCGCTGTTCTGCTCTCCAGAGCAAATACGAGCGGTGACTCTCTCGACGAATGCTCGATCAACATCAGCCATCTTGCAAACAGACAACCGCCTAGCACTTGCCCCTCCCACAAGAAGCGGATTTTGCCTCGGACGCGCTTCAAACGCTTGCTTTATACACGCGTCCTATTCGCTTTGGATTCAAAATGTTCAAGCGTCCAACTAGACGCGATAGACGCGAATTTGACGCGATAGACGCGACTTTGACGCGCTATTCGCATTTGGTGTGAACGCAGCATTAGGCATGTACTAAACATAGATGGTTGCCATGCCAGAACTCCAAGACTACACCACTACTGACCCAAAAGCACAAGAAAAGTCGGCAACAATTTGTTCAAAATCATTTAAATAAGGCACAGAAGTTTTGGGATTCTGTTCTGTGGAGCGATGAAACAAAATTATAAATTTTCGGCCCTCTGGATCAGCGGTATGTCTGGAGGAAGAAGAATGAAGCATAAACTGTAAAGACTCTGTTACAATAAAATGTATTATACTATGTTTATCATCCTTTGGAGTAGAAATTACGATATCTGACACCATCATAAACCATGCAAATTAGGCTGTCAGAAGGAGACAAAGTAACTCTCTCCCGCTAAAAGTTTTCTGAGTACTATTGGTCAGTTCACCCAAAAAAGGTGTGGACTAAGCTTTCCTTACAGGACGATGACGGTGGCTCATCATCTCTCTCCGAATTTTGTTTTGTGTCTTACGTCTGTTTCTTAGCTTTTTGTCTTAGTCTTATCTCCGGCTTCTTGCCTTGTTTTAGTCTCAGGCTCATTCATTTCTATCTCCGAGTGAAATGGACTTAGCCTGAATTTCCGGCAACTTTGCTTACAAGTAAACCGTTTGAACTTCCCGCAAACAGGAAGAACCGAGAGAACACTTCAAACTCAGGACCCAGCGAGGATCATCACACACACACACACACACGCACGCATTCTTGCTTAGCACCAAAGATCCATGCAAGTATTATTTAAATGCGTTTAAGATTGTCTGCCCCTGCTTTAAGGTGATTTGATTCTTCGCTGGCTCTCAAAGGTTAACCGTTTGTGATATTTTGCCATTCTGTGATCTGCTCTTTCTTTCTTTATTTACTTTCGTTATTCTGTTTATATGTATCCTTTGTTTAAATGTAGTCATATGTTTTCATAGTTTAATTTATTGTTATGTTATTATTTTTTCATTTTCCCTTGAATGTGTACTGGCATTTTAAGTTGTTTACAGATCTTATTGTATTGTACAATTACAGAGACAATTACTTGACTCATTTTTGCTTCCACTCAACAGCAAATATGACCTGAATAAAATAAAATGGCTGAATTTTAAAATGTTCTATATACGTGCATAAAAAAAATAAAAAATAAAAAAAATATATATATACACGTGTGGTGATGACATGCTATTAATCCATCAAATTTAGGTTTAAAATCATATGATTTAAAATGTTGTAAAATGTATATAGAGAGAAACTAGGATAACTTAAGCATCACATTTATGTAAATAATTACTTATTCATCAATAATTACTTATTACTATTTATCAGTACTACTACTACACAGGTTAGAACATCATTTCAATACAATATTGAGCATACATGTCACTTAAGACCAGCGCATGTGCATCATAACCCAGAGATCGGTACTGCGCATGCGTCTATGACGTCGCCAAACCACACCACCAGCTACGTCATCGTGCTACAGGCTGCAGCGAGGGGTGTCTCAATTTTTCTGTCTCTCTGACTGTATACACTTATTTGAATTTGGTTTCAACACAATTTGAACTAAAATTTAAATTAAGCCTAAAACAGGCAACGTGAACCACGAGTTACAAAAAGTAGAACTTTGAAAAAAGTGTCTTTTTTGGGGCATAAGAAAGATTTTTTCATCAAATCCTTTTATCATTTATCACAGCCTGGTCTGTCTTGAGTATGCTGGTCACATGATTTGCTTCAAGTTTTCTGTGATAAATTAGTCAGCCTGACCTAAATCCAACATGGCTACCGGTGGTGCAGGACATTCAGATTTTGAGGAAAGTAAATCTATATTAAACTTACTTTTCTTCTGGAAAAATAATAATACTACTGCTAACATTAATTGTGAACATTGTCTTAAGGTGCTGAAGAAGAAAATGTATTAATATGTTCATGTTGTTATTTAGCACATTTGAAATATACGTGACTCCTGAGTTTCCCGGAAGAGAAAACAATGCTGAATAAAGTCATAGTTTTTGTTATTTTTGGACCAAAATGTATTTTCGATGCTTCAAAAAATTCTAACTAACCCACTGATGTCACATGGACTACTTTGATGATGTCGTTATTACCTTTCTGGACATGGACAGTATACCGTACATACATTTTCAATAGAGAGACAGAAAGCTCTCAAACTAAATCTAAAATATCTTAAACTGTGTTGCAAAGATGAACGGAGGTCTTACGGGCTTGGAACGACATGAGGGTGAGTCATTAATGACATCATTTTCATTTTTGGGTGAACTAACCCTTTAAGACCCCGCAGGAACCCTGCAAACAGGCATTCAGACACAGGCATGAAGCTTGAATTCTCTTCTTTTAAATTAAATAATTTATATTCTCAGTTTATTTAATCTGTATGAAAAGAGAGAGATGTCAGTCGATCTCATTACAGCTCATTAAGTGTTAATGTGACCACGCCCACGTAGAGCGCGCGCTATTCAAACACAAATGATCTGAGGCGATCCATGCAAACGTGTCAACGCCCACATCAGCTCGATAAAACACACCGCGAGTTTCAGACTCATGTACTTTACGACGCTGTGAGGAATAATACTATCTAAATAATAATCCTGGAAAAGTTACCTCAGAAGTGCTGTTAGTTTAATTTCGATGAGCAACGGATCCAGCTGATATATTTGCTTTGTTCTAATCGCAATATGGAATAGTGTCTTTAAACCGCAAAAAAACTGTTTAAATATGAATCGCGTTTCTGTGTGTGAATGAATGAACGCGCTGTTGTGTAGCAACTACAGCTTGCAAAAAGACTGTTTAATTATGAATCGCGTTTTTGTGTGTGAATGAACAGCTTTACCAAACTATATTGCTATACTGAGATGAGTGAAAATCGACTGAAATATGTTGAAACAAAATGTCTTTGTATAAGCAACGTATTAAACTGAAAATTAATATTGATATGCCCTAATATATCATAAAAACGATAGGCCTATGTTACAGACGAAATATGAAAGACAACATTTCGTTGACTAGTTTTGGATAGATTATAAAGTTTTTACTGTTAAATATATATATATATATATATATATATATATATATATATATATATATATATATATATATATATATATATATATATTAGAGGTGGGCATAGATTAATTTTTTTAATCTAGATTAATCTAGATTAATTTTGAAATTAATCTAGATTAATCTAGATTAAAATGGCTCATTTGAATTCTGCCGAAGGCATTCAGAATATGTGTGCTACCCAAATAATGACTATAAAAGTAAGTCTTTGAGAACGGGTTTCTCAAGCCAGGTGGCGCATTAGACCAGGGGCTCATCTCCTGTTTCCAAAATGCATCATAAACTGCTTGAGAAAGCTGTTCTACTCATAGACTGTAAAAGGTTACTACTGTACTGTTACCGTCCGTAGGCAACATTAGGTAGGCCTATGTTATTATCAACTACTATAGGCTATCAATTAGGGATGGGCGATATGGCCTAAAATCTATATTGTGATATACATTGCAGCCTCTTGCGATAACGATTTACAGTATATTATAATAAAACCATTTCAGAACAGAATACACAGACCCATGCTAAACAACTGCTAAATGTTTTTGTTTTTAAAGGGTGTATGTAGTTTTGAGAACATATATTGTGCAAAACTGTAAGTACACAACATCATTTTGCAGATAAATAAAATGTAAGTACACTAGCTGCAGAGACTTAAGTAGGTCTAATGTTTATTATGGCTTGGAGCTTATGAAACCCCAAATTTAAAATTAGAATATTGTCTAACTGATGTCTTTTCAGTTAAAAAGAAACACAACAACGATTCTTAAAATCGAGATGATGTGCTACACCACTAAGCAAGGCTGGATTAGTACCCCCAGGGGCCCCTGGGCACTGAAGCTCATGGGCCCCCTCCCCTACCTGACAACCACACCCTCCAAAGGAACACACACCAGGTGTGGGATTTAACATGCCAATCACTATTGATCAAAAGCTGAATGACTAGTTCACAAGACAATGATACGAAATACATTTTTCTGAAAAGTATGGCTGCACGATTTGGGGAAAATGTCATATTGTGATTATTGAGGTCAATATTGCGATATGCGATTGCGATATAGTAAACAAATGGTTTCATGAGTTAACTTGCTTATTTCTCAAGTAAAATGCACACACAGATTAGTGATAATGCTGAAATTTGTAGCCCATTTCTCAACTCAAACTAGAAACAACAACTAAATGCACTGTGTTTTCAAATTAAAATAAATTCAATATTGTTATTTGTCTCAATAATACAAGAGTTAAAAATAAATGTCATATTTACCTGTGCCTGTCAAACAGGTAGACCTAGGACATATACCGAAATTGTCAAACTGCACTGCATAAATTATAAATTAAATATAGACTAATCCTTATTATAGCAAAAAAAAAACAAAAAAACTTTAGTCAACAGCAGTGAGTCATTTTCTCTGTTCTTTTTGTTCTTTGATTAACTTTACTGACAGAAAGCTTTATTGGCTGCTGTCTCTTTAAGACCAGCTGACGGAGACGCGGCTCTCGCACGCGCCTCATTCTTTCACAACTCTTGACGTTCATCATAAGACAGCTCTTATGTTATGAAGATACTCGACAAAACGGACATTTTGGCATAATTGTGTGTGTTATTGTAAGTTCAAGCACGAAAGATAACTGTATTCTGGCGTGCTGTCTGTGCGCACGATACTGGCGCGCGCGCGTCTTTGGTATTCAGTGATATCATGTTTCGTTTTGAATTTGAGGTGGTAGAACGGATTAGCTGCTAGTCGTGTGTTAACTTACCGAACTGTTACCCCACACACTCTGTATATAGTTTGCTGCTGCTCGTCTGACGGCTTAAACCCGAACCAAGTCCAAATAATGGATGTTGCACCGATCTTTTTCACCAGCTTTCACTTTCAGCCGTGTTTACTTAAGATGACGATGAATATGCGTTGCAGCCGGGTTTACCTCGCGGCCGCGGGTAGATTGCGTCATCATAGCTTGTGTAGTATAGAGCCATCTCCCAACCCAACTTGGAGAATAGATTAACGGCGATATTTTTTTTGTCTCGCGTTAACGCAGCACGTTAACGCCGATAACGGCCCACCACTAATATATATATATATATATATATATAGACATAGATAGATATATATATATATATATATATATAGATATATATATATATAGATATATATAGATATATATATAGATATTTATGATGTTTTTTCAAAAATAAAAGTTATCAACTAAGATGTTATTATAGTGTTTGTTCCAATATAGGCTATATTCTTGGCTATAATGAATCCTTAACTTTGAAATATGTATGATAAAATGTATACTTTAGTTTTTACAAAGAAAGATTACACTTGAAATATTGTTAAAATTATAATTGTTGTTGCAATTGTAAACTTTTTAATAAAATAGCAAAAGAATTACTTACAAGGTAGATGTAAACAAAATCTTAAAAGGTCAATATAAGCCTTCTCTTTAAATTATTAGGGCCCGAGCACCGATGGTGTGAGGACCCTCTTGGAATTGCTCTGTTTATTAGGGCCCAAGCCCTGAAAGGGCGAAGGCCCTATTGTTTTCGGTAGGATTATTTATTATTAGGGCCCAAGCCCTGAAAGGGCGAAGGCCCTATTGTTTTCGGTAGAATTATTTATTATTAGGGCCCAAGCCCTGAAAGGGCGAAGGCCCTATTGTTTTCGGTAGGATTATTAGGGCCCAAGCCCTGAAAGGGCGAAGGCCCTATTGTTTCCGGTAGGATTATTATTATTATTTTTCTTACGACTATTCAGGCACTTTTGGGGCCCTTAACATGCTCAAAAACTCTTGAAACTTTGCACACGAGTCAGAACCCGCGGCCATCAGGGCCGGGCTGAAGCTGGTACCCGGGCGTGGCAGGGGGGCTCGACAGCGCCCCCTTGAACGGCGTCCGAAAACTTGGTCCATATATCAAACACGCTTGCATGAATTAGTATGAAACTCGGTACACATATAGATCTTATCGGGCCAAACAATATTCGTGCTTTAAGTTTTACGCCAGCCCAACAGGAAGTCAGCTATTATGCGTTGTTTGAAAAACGTACGCTCTGGAATTTAAAATACTCCTCCTAGGAAATTCATCCATTCGCCTCCAAACTCGGTCAGCATAAAGTCAAGACATTGAGGATGCTAAATTGCGGACGGATTTTTGATATCTCGAACGGTTTGGCCGTGGCGAGGAAACGAATTTATGGCGAGAAAAGAGAAACAGGAAGTGCTTTATAACTTCTGCATACATTAACTGATCTTGATGAAACTTCAGCAGTGTGTTCGTTGTAAGAGGCCGATCACATGGATGTGACTATTGTGAGTCAAAGTTATAGCGCCACCAACTGGCAACAGGAAGTGTGTCACTTTCAAAATGCTTTGAAATCATCCTCTTATTTTTACCCGATTTGCTTAAAACTTTATGTGTATAATGTAGACACACGGCAGATGTAGACCTGTGAAAGGATTATTGATATCTTAGATACTGTTGCCGTGGCAACGAATCAAACTTTAAGATTCTTTTCGGATGCTTTTGAGACTATTCACATGCTTGAAAATGCATGAAACTCGACAGACACATCACATTTATTATCCAGTAGACATGTGCAAAGTTTCAGAAACGAGCGTGGTGGAATGGCTCAGTAGCGCCACCTTTAGTCAAAAATGGGGGCTTAGTTTTTCCTAAAATCACAAAACTTGGTACGTATATTGTTCTCATCAAGCCGGACAACTTTCTAATTTACAGTCATTAGCTCAGACCAGCAGGAAGTCAGATATTTTGGTTTGAATGTGGACTTTCTGGAGAATTTTCTCTCTCTCTCTGTGTGTCTGTGTGTGTGTGTGGGGGGGGGGGGGGGGTTGTCTATTCCACTTAATCTTTGTTTTTCAAGGTTTCAGGGGCTTTTGGGGCCCTTAACGTGCTCAAAAACTCTTGAAACTTTTCACACAGGTCAGAACCCACGGTCATCAGGGCCGGGCTGAAGCTGGTACCCGGGCGTGGCAGGGGGGCTCAACAGCGCCCCCTTGAACACGGTCTGAAAACTTGGTTCATATATCAAACACGCTTGCATGAATTAATATGAAACTCGGTACACATATAGATCTCTTCGGGCCGAACAACTTCCGCACTCTAAGTTATTAGCTCCGCCCAACAGGAAGTCGGCTATTATGGGTTGTTTGGAAAACGCTTGCTGTGGAATTTGAAACACTCCTCCTAGAGAATTAATTCAGTCGCCTCGAAACTCGGGCAGCATGAAGTCAAGACATTGAGGATGCTAAATTGCGGACGGATTTTTGATATCTCAAACGGTTTGGCCGTGGCGAGGAAACGAATTTATGGCGAGAAAAGAGAAAAACGAAGTGTTATAACTTCTGCATACATTAACTGATCTTGATGAAACTTCAGCAGTGTGTTTGTGGTAAGAGGCCGATCAGATGGATGTAACTATTGTGAGTCAAAGTTGTAGCGCCACCAACTGGCAGCAGGAAGTGTGTCACTTTCTAAATGCTTTTGACAAAAGTGGGGGGGTTAGTTTTACCCACAGTTACAAAAATCAGTACGTATATTGGTCTCATCGAGCCGGACAACTTTCTAATTTACAGTCATTATCTCCGACCAACAGGGAGTCAGATATTTTGGTTTGAAGTGGGTTTTTTGGAGAATTTTCTCTCTCTCTCACACAGTGTTTTTTAAATAAGTTCGATTTTTTATATATATATTTTTATATTATTTTATGCCTAAACATACCCAGTCACAAAAAAAATATTAAAGCTATTCTATGGCTTTATATCACTTTAACACGTTAAAGGGCTCATACTGTAGGCCTACATTTTGGCTAATTATTTCCAATGCTATCACGGATCATAACCTCATCATCTAGAAACTGCCACTCAGAATACATACATAGGACATAAAGACATCATAGGGGATTGTGAACATATTTCACCATATTTCAACTTCATCTTCATTACATATATATATATATATTTTTTTTTTTGTGACAAGACAGAGAATATTACTTGTCTGATATATATATATATATATATATATATATATATATATATATATATTTTGTTACATTTTTATATATATATATATATATATATATATATATATAAATATAGCTGCGAGTAGCGATGGAGGGCCCAAGCCGGTGACACCGCCACCGCGGTGCCTTTAGTGTAACTAAAGGCACCAGGGTGGCGGTGCCACCGGCTTGGGCCCGCAATCGCTGCTCGCAGCTATATTTTATTATTATTATTCTTCTTATTCTTATTTTTCTGTCAACCTTTCGGGCACTTTTGAGACCCTTAACGTGCTCGAAAACTCTTGAAACTTTGCACACGGGTCAGAACCCGCGGCCATCAGGGCCGGGCTGAAGCTGGTACCCGGGTGTGGCAGGGGGGCTCGACAGCGCCCCCTTGAACGGGGTCCGAAAACTTGGTCCATAATTCAGACACGCTTGCATGTAATAATATGAAACTTGGTACACATATAGATCTCATCGGGCCGAACAACTTTCGTACTTTTACTTTTTACGCCAGCCCAACAGGAAGTCGGCTATTATGGGTTGTTTGGAAACGCATGCTGTGGAATTTAATGTACTCCTCCTAGGGAATTCATCCATTCGCCTCCAAACTCAGTCAGCATGAAGTCAAGACATTGAGGATGCTAAATTGCGGACAGATTTTTTATATCTCGAACGGTTTGGCCGTGGCGAGGACACGAATTGATGGCGAATAATGGAAACAGGAAGTGTGTTATAACTTCTGCATACATTAACTGATCTTGATTAAACTTCAGCAGTGTGTTCGTTGTAAGAGGCCGATCACATGGATGTGACTATTGTGAGTCAAAGTTATAGCGCCACCAACTGGCAGCAGGAAGTGTGTCCCTTTCAAAATGCTTTGAAATCACCCTCTTATTTTTACCCGATTTGTTTCAAAGTTTATGTGTATAATGTAAACACACAGCAGATGTAGACCTGTGAAAGGATTTTTGATATCTTTAATACTGTTGCCATGGCAACGCTTCAAACTTTAATATTCTTTTTTGATGCTTTTGAGACTCTTAACATACTTGAAATTGGATGAAACTCGACAGACACATCACATTTATTAGCCCGTAGACATGTGCAAAGTTTCAGAAACGGGCGTGGTGAGGGGCTCAGTAGCGCCACCTTTAGTCATAAGTGGGGGCTTAGTTTTAAGTAGAGTCACAAAAATCGTTATGTATATTGTTCTCATCAAGCCGGACAACTTTCTAATTTATAGTCATAAGCTGTGACCAACAGGAAGTGAGATATTTTGGTTTGAATGTGATTTTTGGGAGAATTCTCTCCCTCTCTCTCTCTGCCTCTGCGTCTCTGTGTGTGTGAGGGGTGGGGGGATTTGTCTTTTGAGTGAGATTTGTTTAAAATTCCTGTTTTTCAAGGTTTCAGGGGCTTTTGGGGCCTTAAACGTGCTCGAAAACTCTTGAAACTTTGCACACGGGTCAGAACCCGCGGCCATCAGGGCCGGGCTGAAGCTGGTACCCGGGCGTGGCAGGGGGGCTCGACAGCGCCCCCTTGAACGGGGTCCGAAAACTTGGTCCATAAATCAGACACGCTTGCATGTAATAATATGAAACTCGGTACACATATAGATCTCATCGGGCCGAACAACTTTCATACTTTTACTTTTTACGCCAGCCCAACAGGAAGTCGGCTATTATGGGTTGTTTGGAAACGCATGCTGTGGAATTTAATGTACTCCTCCTAGGGAATTCATCCATTCGCCTCCAAACTCAGTCAGCATGAAGTCAAGACATTGAGGATGATAAATTGCGGACAGATTTTTGATATCTCGAACGGTTTGGCCGTGGCGAGGACACGAATTGATGGCGAATAATGGAAACAGGAAGTGTGTTATAACTTCTGCATACATTAACTGATCTTGATTAAACTTCAGCAGTGTGTTCGTTGTAAGAGGCCGATCACATGGATGTGACTATTGTGAGTCAAAGTTATAGCGCCACCAACTGGCAGCAGGAAGTGTGTCCCTTTCAAAATGCTTTGAAATCACCCTCTTATTTTTACCCGATTTTCTTCAAACTTTATGTGTATAATGTAAACACACGGCAGATGTAGACCTATGAAAGGATTTTTGATATCTTTAATACTGTTGCCATGGCAACGCTTCAAACTTTAATATTCTTTTTTGATGCTTTTGAGACTCTTAACATACTTGAAATTGGATGAAACTCGACAGACACATCACATTTATTAGCCAGTAGACATGTGCAAAGTTTCAGAAACGGGCGTGGTGAGGGGCTCAGTAGCGCCACCTTTAGTCATACATGGGGGGGTTAGTCTTATCAACAGCAACAAAACTTGGTATGTGTATTGTTCTCATCAAGACGGACAACTTTCTAATTGACATTAACTACCTCCGACCAACAGGAAGAGAGATATTTTGGTTTGAATGTGGATTTTCTGAAGAATTTTCTCTCCCTCTCTCTGTGTCTCTGTGTGTGTGAGGGGAGGGGGGGATTTGACTATTGCTTTTATATTGTTAATCAAGGTTTCAGGGGCTTTTGGGGTCCTTAACGTGCTCAAAAACTCTTGAAACTTTGCACACAAGTCAGAACCCCCTGCCATCAGGGACGGGCTGAAGCTGGTACCCGGGCGTGGCTGGGGGGCTCAACAGCGCCCCCTTGAACGGGGTTCTAAAACTTGGTCCATATATCAAACACGCTTGCATGAATTAATATGAAACTCGGTACACATATAGATCTCATTGTGCCGAACAACTTTCCCCTGGTCAAGTTTTACGCCAGCCCAACAGGAAGTCGGCTATTATGGGTTGTTTGGAAAACGCTTGCTGTGGAATGTGAAATACTCCTCCTAGAAAATTCACCGTGTCCCCTCCAAACTCGGTGTGCATGTAGTCAAGACTTTGAGGATGCTAAATTGCGGACGGATTTTTGATATCTCGAACGGTTTGGCCGTGGCGAGGAATCGAATTTATGGCGAGAAAAGAGAAACACGAAGTGGAATAACTTCTGCATGCATTAACTGATCTTGATGAAACTTCAGCAGTGTGTTCGTGGTAAGAGGCCGATCAGATGGATGTAACTATTGTGAGTCAAAGTTATAGCGCCACCAACTGGCAGCAGGAAGTGTGTCACTTTCAAAATGTTTTTGACAAAAGTGGGGGGGTTAGTTTTACCCACAATTACAAAAATCAGTACGTATATTGGTCTCATCGAGCCGGACAACTTTCTAATTTAAAGTCATTAGCTCTGACCATCAGGAAGTCAGATATTTTGGTCTGAATGTGGATTTTTTTGCTAAATCAGCCTCTGAATTGTTTATTTTATTCCCACCAAACTTTTTCAACATGATAAAAATATATTAATGATGCTAAATTGTGAACGGATAATAAATATCTCAAACGGTTTTGCTATGGCGAGGGATTAAAGTATTGTCTAAAAAGGAAACACTCAAAGGCTCATATATTCTAAAAATGTAATTATACACCATTTATTACTATATAAAAGTATACAAATATCAGAACTTAACTCATTTTATTCTTTTTTTTCAATTTAAGAATGTTTAAGTTTAAAAACTGCCAGAATGGTTGTTTAGTCTAAACAATAAATAAATAAAGTCAAACATAGTGCTATACTGCCCTCTTGTGTTCAAAATCAGGTAGGCATAGGTATGTGACGGTGAGAATATTTTACCACTGGTTAACTGACGTGTGACACCGCTGGGGGCTTTTTAATCGCTAACTTAAAAACGAAAGTAAAATATGTTCGTCCGCACGGACATTGATAATGGTGCGGAGCAGAGCGAGCGTTTTCAATAAATTCCTATGGAAGGAGGAATGACCTAAAAAACGTTGACTCTGTTCTGCTCGTTCCTCGCTGAGGACGCGCACCATTATGAATGCCTGTGCAGCCGTGAGCATTTTAGTTTCATTTTCGGGGCGGATTGCTTGAATGTATTTAAAAAAAGCACAATGTTGTGTTTTATTGCTACTGTACAAAAATATAAGTTAACACTTTGCAGTTTGAATGATGTTCTGAACAAAATGACAGAGTATGTTTTTATGTGTCCACTGTTCAATCTAGTGTTGTCACGATACCAAAATTATTGTTTCGATACCGATACCAAGTCAAGTATTGCGATTTCGATACTTTTTCGATACTTTTCCTGAAAATATCATTGCTGTGCTTTATTTTAAAACCGGGACAACATTCTAATCATATAACACACTAATAAATTAACATATTAACAGCAGATATATTAAACATTTGAACAAAATATGAAATACAAAAATATAAAAAATAAATTAGAGCAATGACATTCAAGGTAAAAAAATATATAAATTTAGCAGCATTATCTCATTTATCATAAGAAACATAAAGCTTTATCTTTATCTTGAACTTTGAATAAAAATATGAACAGCGTTTATATTAAACAATGTTTAATATTGGTAACATATGATAAGCCTCATTGGTGATATATTTGACATGTGGGGAGAGAGAGATGTGTGGAAGGCCTATACTTCATGTTAAACATAAATATATAGCAGCAAAGACAACGTCGGCAGTGTTGACGGCAAAATAGGCTACAGAATAATTCGTTCTGTATTGAGAGGTGCAATATTTGAAAATCGATAATATTTTTTTTTAATGACATTTATTGTATTTATGTCAAAACGTTCAAACATCAAAATGTCATTTATTAATATGTATTCGTGTCAAAATGACATAGAAACATCTTTTCCTATTCTATTTTGCCTGGAAACGCTTCCAACACGCTTGCGTGTCGCGTGAAAAATAGGCGTCGGTTCTATTTGTAGCATGCACGCGTTTTCCGCGCGTCTCGAGCTGCGCCCAGACGCGTGTGTCACGCAGGCAGTTAACATGGGAGCCGAAATAAAAACGTACACGACACGCAGCCAGTGTGTTGCCGGCCTTACAAATCTGGAACGCAGTCATTCTTAGAAGTATCGATACTAATAAATTAAGGAATCGTGACGTTTTTAATTTCCGATTTACTTTTGAAGTATCGGTGCACCGTGCAACAGAGCAAGGCAACGTACCATATGTCACTCCTCGCGTCATCTTTTTCTACGAGTCGTGGACCACTTGTGCTCGCACATGCAGCCATCTCGCTGTAGTGTTTTGTCCATGGTTTTGTCACATGACACTGACAGCGGCAGGTTCTTTGCTGCGTGCGTCAGGAAAAAAACACAGACCTCCATAGGGAGGCGTTTTTTTTTTTTTTTTTTTTTTTTTTTTTTTTAAGTATCGATACTGAACAATTTAGGTATCGTGACGTTTTTAATTTCCGAGTATCGCGATACTTTTGAAGTATCGGTACACCGTGCAACACTAGTTCAATCGCGCCCCCGTTTTATTGATTCCCAAGTTATTTTTTCATTTAAGTTTTTTTCATTGTTCTAATCAGGTCAGGCAAGTAAAATTATCTGTGTCTTATCCCTTACATTTTTATATAATATATATACACTACTGTTCAAAAATTTGGCGTCAGTAAGATTTTTAAGCGAAGTTTCTTCTGCTCACCAAGGCTGCATTTATTTGATTAAAAATACAAACAAAAACAGTAATATTGTAAAATATTATTCCAATTTAAAACAGCTGCTTTCTATTTTAATATATTTTAGACTGTTATTTATTCCTGTGATCAAAGCTGAGTTTTCAGCATCATTACTCCAGTCGTCACTGTCACATGATCCTTCAGAAATTATTCTAATATGATGATTGATGCTCAAGAAACATTCATTATTATTTTAAATGTCGAAAACAGTTGTGTACAGTCTTTGATGAATAGAAAGTTCAAAAGAACAGCATTTATCTGAAATCTAAAGCTTTTGTAACATTAAACACTACCGTTCAGAAGTTTGGGGTCAGTAATAATTTTAATTTTATTTTTGGGGAAAAGAAATAAAATAAATCAATATTTTTATTCATCGAGAATGAGTTAAACTGATTAAAAGTTACAGTACAGACATTTATAATGTAAAAAAAATTATATTTGAAATAAATGCTGTTCTTTTGAACTTTACATTCATCAACGCATTTTGAAAAAAAATCTGTACACAACTGTTTTCAACATTGAAAATAATAAATAATATTTATTGACCATCAATCATCATATTAGAATGGTTTCTGAAGGATCATGTGACACTGAAGACGGGAGTAATGATGCTGAAAACTCAGCTTTGATCACATAAATTAATTACAGTGTAAAATATTTTAAAATAGAAAACAGCTGTTGTAAATTGGAATAATATTTCACAATATTACTGTTTTTGTTTGTATTTTTAATCAAATAAATGCAGCCTTGGTGAGCAGAAGAGACTTCTCCTAAAAACATTAAAAATCTTCCTGACCCCAAACTTTTGAACGGTGTATATATATATATATACACATATATAAATACATATATATATATATATATATATATGTTTGTATAATATATATATATATATACACATATATAAATACATATATATATATATATGTTTGTATAATATATATATATATATATATATATATATACACATATATATATATATATATATATATATATATATATATATATATATATGTATGTATTTATATATGTGTATATATATATATATATATGTTTGTATAATATATATATATATATATATATATATATATACACATATATAAATACATATATATATATATATGTATTTATATATGTGTATATATATATATATATATATATATATATATATATATATATATGTTTGTATAATATATATATATATATATATATATATATATATATATATATATATATACACATATATAAATACATACATATATATATATATATATAGCGATGGAGCGCCAAAGCGATGGAGGGCCAAAGCCGAGCTCCAGCGATGGAGGGCCAAAGCCGGCGGTACCGCCACCCCGGTGCCTTTAGGTAACTAAAGGCACCGGGGTTGCGGTGCCACCGGCTTGGGCCCGTAATCGCTGCTCGCAGCTATATTTATTCTTATTCTTATTTTTCTGTCAACCTTTCGGGCACTTTTGAGACCCTTAACGTGCTCTAAAACTCTTGAAACTTTGCACACGGGTCAGAACCCGCGGCCATCAGGGCCGGGCTGAAGCTGGTACCCGGGCGTGGCAGGGGGGCTCAACAGCGCCCCCTTGAACAGGGTCCGAAAACTTGGTCCATAAATCAGACACGCTTGCATGTAATAATATGAAACTCGGTACATATATAGATCTCATCGGGCCGAACAACTTTCGTACTTTTACTTTTTACGCCAGCCCAACAGGAAGTCGGCTATTATGGGTTGTTTGGAAACGCATGCTGTGGAATTTAATGTACTCCTTCTAGAGAATTCATCCAATCGCCTCCAAACTCGGTGTGCATGAAGACAAGACATTGAAGATGCTAAATTGCGGACGGATTTTTGATATCTTGAACGGTTTGGCCGTGGCGAGGACACGAATTGATGGCGAATAAGGGACACAGGAAGTGTATTATAACTTCAGCATACATTAACTGATCTTGATTAAACTTCAGCAGTGTGTTCGTTGTAAGAGGCCGATCACATGGATGTGACTATTGTGAGTCAAAGTTATAGCGCCACCAACTGGCAGCAGGAAGTGTGTCCCTTTCAAAATGCTTTGAAATCACCCTCTTATTTTTACCCGATTTGCTTCAAAGTTTATGTGTATAATGTAAACACACGGCAGATGTAGACCTGTGAAAGGATTTTTGATATCTTTAATACTGTTGCCATGGCAACGCTTCAAACTTTAATATTCTTTTTTGATGCTTTTGAGACTCTTAACATACTTGAAATTGGATGAAACTCGACAGACACATCACATTTATTAGCACGTAGACATGTGCAAAGTTTCAGAAACGGGCGTGGTGAGGGGCTCGGTAGCGCCACCTTTAGTCATAAGTGGGGGGGTTAGTTTTATCAACAGCAACAAAACTTGGTATGTGTATTGTTCTCATCAAGACGGACAACTTTCTAATTTACATTAACGATCTCCGACCAACAGGAAGAGAGATATTTTGGTTTGAATGTGGATTTTCTGAAGAATTTTCTCTCCCTCTCTCTGTGTCTCTGTGTGTGTGAGGGGAGGGGGGATTTGACTATTGCTTTTATATTGTTAATCAAGGTTTCAGGGGCTTTTGGGGTCCTTAACGTGCTCAAAAACTCTTGAAACTTTACATACAAGTCGGAAGCCCCTGCCATCAGGGACGGGTTGAAGCTGGTACCCGGGCGTGGCAGGGGGGCTCAACAGCGCCCCCTTGAACGGGGTCCCAAAACTTGGTCCATAGATCAAACACGCTTGCATGAATTAATTTGAAACTCGGTACACATATAGATATCATCGGGCCGAACAACTTTCGTGCTCTAAGTTTTACGCCAGCCCAACAGGAAGTCGGCTATTATGGGTTGTTTGGAAAACGCTTGCTGTGGAATGCGAAGTACTCCTCCTAGAGAATTCATCCAATCCCCACCAAACTCGGTGTGCATGAAGTCAAGACATTAAGGATTCTAAATTGCGGACGGATTTTTGATATTTCGAACGGTTTGGCCGTGGCGAGGAAACGAATTTATGGCGAGAAAAGAGAAACACGAAGTGGAATAACTTCTGCATACATTAACTGATCTTGATGAAACTTCAGCAGTGTGTTCGTGGTAAGAGGCCGATCAGATGGATGTAACTATTGTGAGTCAAAGTTATAGCGCCACCAACTGGCAGCAGGAAGTGTGTCACTTTCAACATGCTTTTGACAAAAGTGGGCGGGTTCGTTTTAACTACAGTAAAAAAAAAATAGTTTGTATATTGTACTCATCAAGCCGGACAACTTTCTAATTTACATTCATTAGCTCCGGCCATCAGGAAGTCAGATATTTTGGTCTGAATGTGGATTTCTTTGCAAAATCAGCCTCTGAATTTTTAGCCACTCCTCTTAAACTATTTATTTTATTCCCACCAAACTTTTTCAACATGATGAAAATACATTAAATATGCTAAATTGTGAACGGATAATAAATATCTCAAACGGTTTTGCTATGGCGAGGGATTAAAGTAATGTCCAAAAAGGAATCAGAAAACATCTCATATCTTCTACAAATGTAATTATACACCGTTTATTTTTATATAAAATTATACAAATATTAGAACTAAACCCATTTTATTCTGTTTTTGCAATTCAAGAAGTATAAAAAAAGTTAAAAACAGGCTATTTAGTGCTATTTGGTTCAACAAAAAAAGCAAATATAGGGCTATACTGCCCTCTTGTGTCCAAAAGGATATAAATATAGTATATACAACTTTTTACTAGGTAGGCCTATATTGTATTTAAATATAAATGTATTAGGTATATGACTGTGAGGATATTTTCCCAACGGTTAATCGACGTGTGACACGAGCGGGTGCTTTTAAATCGCTAATATAAAAGTGAAAGTAAAATTCGGACGTCCGCACGGACATTGATAATGGTGCACGTTGGAAAGAATGATACTTTTAAACATAACACTAAACCGCCATTAGGTGTCGCCAGGCGATCGTCTTAATGAGCGAGTCATTGATTCATTCGTTCAAACGATTCGTTCAAATGACTGAGTCATTCATGATTGAGACAGATGTTTATGGATTGATCATTGAATCTTTGAGTCAACCGATTCGTTCAAAATGCTGAATCATTCAGTAATGAGAAAACAAGTTGCCGTGAGATGCGCGACGGTTCTGCTGTGATCTTTGTTTAACTATTTTCGCTACTGAAACAAAAACAGTCAATATTGCATCTAAAATGTAAGTGACTTAATTATAACTGTTTATTAACCTGTTGTATGAAATCAATGTCACAGTTTCAATCGTGATTGTATTCAGGAAACAGTAGCCTACTCGTCAAGTGAGGTTGCTTAACTCTATCATAGGTTATAAAATATATAAAAACTCCATATTTGTAATTTTTATAGTCAGTATGTTGTTAACTGGGTTTCTTTTTTGTGTGCTGCGCTCATTTGTTTACGTTCCTCCTGGAGAAGCTGCACGAGCCTCAGCAGCGCAACCTTGTTACCATTGATCAGTAATACATTTATTATCAACTGTTGATTGCAACTTAAAATGAATGTAATAAAATTAGAATAATCTCTCGTTTTAGTGATTCCCAAGTTATTTTTTGTCATTGACGTTCAAATCAGGCTACTCTGGTCGGGCAAGCCAAATTCTCTTTCAGGTAGGCCTATTGTATATATATATAAATATATTAGGGATGTCGGTTAATCGACGTGTGACACCGCTGGGGGCTTTTAAATCGCTAACTTAAAGTAAAATACAGATGTCTGCACAGACTTTAATAATGGTGCTGAGTAGAGCGAGCATTTTCAATGAATTCCTATGGAAGTAGGAATTAACTAAAAAACGTTCACTCTGCTCTGCTCGTTCTTCGCCGTGGGCGCTCACAGTTATGAATGCCTGTTTAGCCAAGAGCTTTTAGTTTAATTTTAAAATGAACGCCATTTCGGGGGGTGGATTGCTTGGATTTATTTTACAAAAGCACAATGTTGTGTTTTATTGCGAGTGTATATAAATATAAGTAAACACTCTGCAGTTTGAATGATGTCCATGAACAAAATTATGTGCCAATTATGTTTTTATGTGTCTACTGTTAAATCACACACACATTCCAGCATTGCAAACTTGACATCGCAGCCTGTTCATTATAGCCTTAATAAAATATAATAAAATAGTAAACCTAACATATACACACTGCTCTGTTTAAATAGTCAGTAGTACAATTCGTAGATTCACAGTAAGCACTGCTCCACTGTGATTTTTCCAAGCACATTTTTGCGCGTGTGAAGAGGATGATTTTTTTCGTCGATATTGGAACACGAGTGAAGTACAAAGCCTATAATAAAGAATAGTTTAGCATCCAAATACATCACAACTGTTGAAATGTTTTGATTCTAATGAAAGGGTTACGTGAGCCCAACACTTACTTTCGTTTTTATTTTTACATTAAATTTAAAGGATTTGTTGTGGAATATTTTGAGTGTATCATAAAATCAGAATAAGGTAAGACAAGTAAAATTTCCCGTCTTTATTATATATATATATATATATATATATATATATATATATATATATATATATATATATATATATATATATATGTATGTATATATATGTATATGTGTATATACAGTGCCCTCCACAATTATTGAACCCCCTGGTAAATATGATCAAAATTGGCTGTAAAAAATAAATCTGCATCGATTATCCTTGTGATCTTTCATTCAAAAAATGTGCAAAATTCTAACCTTTCATTGAAGTAAAAGAATTGAAAGTGGGGGGAAATCACATTATGAAATAAATGTTTTTCTCCAAAACATGTTGGCCACAATTATTGAAACCCCTAGAATTTTTTACGAGTAAAATATCTCTGAAGTATATTCCCATTAATATTTACCTTTTTTAGTACACCAGGGTGACTAGGAACATGAAACTGTCCAGCTATGACTTCGTGTTTCACAGGAGTTTAAATATGAGGAAACACAAAGGCCAAATCCCCTTAATCATCCATCACAATGAGTAAAACCACAGAATACAGTTCTGATGCGTAGCAAAAGATTGTTGAGCATCACAAACTAGAAAGTGGCTGTAAGACAATAGCTAAAGAATTGAAAATCCCCATTTTGACCATCAGGGCAATAATTAAGAAGTTATAACCAACTAAAGATGTTATGAATCTGCCAGGAAAAGGACGTGTGTCTATACTGTCTTAATGCACGGCGAGTATGAAAGTTTGAGTGGCCAAAGACTCTCCAAGGATCACAGATGGAGAATTGCAGAGATTAGTTGAGTCTTAGGGTCAGAAAGCCTAAAAAAAAAATTATCAAACAACCCCTACATCCCCACATGTTGTTTGGGAGGGTTTAAAAAAAAAACCTCCTCGCTCATCCAAAAACAAATTCCAGCAAATTTAATTGTCAGACACGACTGGATCTTCAAACAACACAGGGTTCTGTGGTCAGATGAGACTAAAACAGAGCTTTTTGGCAGCAAACACACTAGATGGGTTTGGTGAACACAAGGATAAAAAGTACCCCATGTGTACAATTTAATATACCATTGGATCTTTAATGTTGTGGGCATAGTTTTCTGCTGGAGGTCCTGGACTTCTTGTTCAGATACATGGCATTGTGGATTCTATCAAATATCAACAGATAAAAAATCAAAACCTGACGCCTTCTGCTAGAAATCTTATAATGGGCCGTGGTTGGATCTTCCATCAGGACAACGATCCAAAACAAACATCAAAATCAAAACAAAAATTTGTTGTGGAGCACAAAATGAAGCTTCTGCCATGACCGTCTCAGTCCCCTGACCTGATGAGTGGGCTGAACTGAAGAGAAGAAGCACCAACATGGATCTGGGAATCTGAAGGATCTGGAGAGATTCTGTGTGGAGGAATGGTCTCTGATCTCTTGTCAGTTATTCTCCAAACTCATCAGGCATTATAGGAGAAGACTCAGAGCTGTTATCTTGGCAAAAGGAGATTGCAAAAAGTATTTAATAAAAGGGTTTCAATAATTGTGGCCAACGTGTTTTGGAGAAAAACATTTATTTCATAATGTGATTTTCCCCCCACTTTCAATTCTTTTACTTCAATGAAAGGTTAGAATTTTGCACATTTTTTGAATGAAAGATCACAAGGATAATCGATGCAGATTTATTTTTTACAGCCCATTTTGATCATATTTACCAGGGGGTTCAATAATTGTGGAGGGCACTGTATATATATATATATATATATATATATATATATATATATATATATATATATATATATATATATTAGGGGTGACCCCGAATAGTCGAAGATTCGATGCTTCGATAGGAGGAGCCTGATTCGACTACCGATCTCACGGTCGAATCTTCGCAGAGGTGTTATGAAACGAGGATCATGCCACTTTGGCTATATGAGGGCGCTTGATGTCTGATTTCACATAGAACTAGCTTTTATGTAAATACGTTAATATTCAGCCTATTATGATAATGCTGTAGGCCTATATAAAAATGTGCAAAGAAAGAAGCTTTTAATAAATATGTTTTAACGTGCGTGAATAAATCCAAACACCCCGTGACAGATTTAAGTTTCACTTTCGATCCGTGACCGACAGAGGAGCGTCTTCGCGGCAAGGATTTAAATCTTTAACAATGTCTGGGAAAAGAAAATCTAAAGTGTGGATGTACACGATTAGAAAGGATATTCTCCAAGGCTGGATTTAGCATCAGGAAAACCATGATCGCACTTCTGCCGGCCAACGTTAACATGTTTCACGCATAGACTGGGTTTCACGTTAGAATGTATTTTATCCGCGCGCACAATTTGAAAAGACTCCAACGGACACAGACAGAGTGAAAGACTGGATTTGTTCTCTCGATCAGGTACTTACAAGTGATTTCAAAACTTTTCAACCGGTTCTAATTTTATTTTTGGATGCTGTGAACATTTTTAGCTAAAAAGACTGCCTCTCCAGTTTAGCATTTATTGTTGTTTCTGCAGTTAAAAAGACAAAGTTGAAAATTCTGGCTACTATCGTTATTTTAATAATTTCTTTATTTTTATTTTATTTATTAATCTGTCAGGGTTATCTAATCTAACTATTTGTGGCTTGTGTTTTGAATATATGTTCCCCTGCACTTTAGGCATTTTGCACACATTTGCTCCTCATCCTGTGACTTGATTCTGATTTATTTCGTTTTGTATTTTTATTTATTAGAAAGGTATATTCTGTTCTAATTTAATTTAGTAAATTAATTGTTTATTTTTTCGGTGCATCGATGTTGTGCTGTAGGCTGGCCTGCTCGCACAGGTAATTTAGCCGATTTAATTTGGCTATTTAAATTTAATTAATTAAATTAATTTTATTTATTTATTTAAATAATTTAATTTAAATAAATTAAATTAGAACAGAATATACCTTTCTAATAAATAAAAATACAAAACGAAATAAATCAGAATCAAGCAGTGTGGCCTTTCTGGAGTTATTTATGTTATTTCTTAGTTTTATTGATCAAAAATGTTTTTATACATTTTCTTCTATATCTTTGTGTGATTTTCTGTACATCGCGGCTTTGAAACGTTAAAGCCCCGCCCCCAGCTCCACCCCCATACACATGATTCGACTATTAGTCGACTATAGGCAAGACATGACGATTCTGATTCGACTATGAAAATCCATAGTCGGGGACAGCCCTAATATATATATATATATATATATAAAAATATAGCTGCGAGCAGCGATGGAGGGCCCAAGCCGGTGACACCGCCACCCCGGTGCCTTTAGTGTAACTAAAGGCACCAGGGTGGCGGTGCCACCGGCTTGGGCCCGCAATCGCTGCTCGCAGCTATATTTATTATTATTATTATTATTCTCCGCATTTAATCGCATTTTTGAGGGCCTAAACATGCTCGAAAACTCACGAAACTTTGCACACGCGTCAGAACTGGCGAAAATTTACATCTGATATAGGTTTCAGAATTGGGCGGGGCAAAATGGCTCGATAGCGCCACCTATAAAAGTTCAACGGAGTGCGCCTCCCGCTATGTTCCACGTACGTTTACGAAATTCGGTACATACATTTAAGGACCTAATACCTACAAAAAAGTCTCTTGGAGCGTAGCCCTAAACACAACAGGAAGTCAACTTCAACTTTCAACTTCCTCCCAGATTTTTGTGCAGTTTTTGCCATTTTCATGCCTCGTACTTTAACGAACTCCTCCTACAGTTTTAATCTGATCATCTTCAAATTTGGTGAGTGTAATCTTAAAGGGACACTTCACCCATTTGCATTAAGCTTTGTATTGTTAGAAACCCAGTCATATATTATAATAAACGTGGATTTTTCATTAATTTTTCCCTGAGATGGGAGAAATAAGGATTTAAGTGTTTTACTTCCTGCTTATTATGACGTAAAAATCATCATTTTGCGTCATAATAAGCAGGAAGTCACATTTCATTGAAAAGTGTAGAGACTACAAACACTAGCTCCTCATTATTCCAGGGGGCGGGACCCGCTCACGCTACAGGCCTATTACAGATCAGTGGGTGGGACTTCACTTTCTGAAACTAAAAGCAATATCCTCCATCTTGTTTGGAAGCTAAGCTAACAGGCACTGTGGAGCAAGCTGTGAAGATATGACAATAGCGGAGGGTAACGTTACTCAATATGATGTAGAAGAAGAGGATTTCGGAAGTCTGATGCTCGAATCAGGTGTTTGTGGCTACCTTTACAAGCCGCATAGCGAAGAGCAGCCGAGGCAGAAGACCTGCCTGTCGCGGACGAGAAGCCCAGACTGGCTCGAGCTGGGGGCGGACTGGTGGCGCCGGTGATCTCACTATGCAACTACGAACCGCTACGAACACAGAGATAGAGTCCGTCTGCTGCAAAGCATTTAAACGATGCCAATTTCTCCTGGACGAAATCTCTGAATCAGACGAGGACACGGACGTTTGTGTTGTGAACCATCCTAGTTTCGCACCGCATCTGACTGAACATCCCGGTAACGTAACCATGCAATAATTCACCACTTCGAAAGAAATACAAATGAGGAGTAATTCATTAATGAGTTCGCCAACTAACTAACGTTAGACATTTTGTGTGAAATGAATTTCAAGCTCCGGTGGTAGCTAGCCTTATGGACGGATGAGTGATTCATATGCGTCAGAGTCTCACTAGTAGCCTTGTTGTTTTCAACTGCGCTCTCTAACTGGTAGGCGCGGCTTGGGAGTGGCCTCCTAGGGCAGCGAAGCAAGTGCATTCTGGGAGTTGTTGTCTTTCATCCACATAAGCCAAAAATACATTTTCTGGCTTTTCTCAGTCTAGAAAGCTCCAAATTCAAAAATAATTTCACATTTCTTCTACATAAATGACCTATTTTAAATACACATTCATCTTTCCAGAGGTGAAGTATCCCTTTAAGGCCTTTGCGACGTTAAATTGCGAAAATCTTGAGTTTTCTTCGAAGGGCGGATCCTCGGCGGCCTGACAAATTTCGACGTTTCGCCATGAAACAGGAAGTTGCTGAAACTCAGGCATGGAATGTCCAATCTGCCCCAAACTTCACACGTTTGATAAGCATTCTGTCCTGAACACATGACCATGCTCATATTCAGTTACAGTCATAGCGCCACCTGCTGGCAACAGGAAGTGACATGTTAAACACTGTTGTGAACTCCTGATAACATATAAAAAAGTGCCAGCAAGTGCTAAGCATGCTAACAACATACTAGACACATGCTAAAACATGCTAGCAAACACTTAGCTAACTGCTAAAGCATGCTATTACTGCAATTAAATAGGAATTTGCTGTAACTCAGGCACGGAATGTCCAATCTGCCCCAAACGTCACACGTTTGATAAGAGTCATGGCCTGAACACATCTACATGAGAATATTCAGTTATAGTAATAGCGCCACCTACTGGTAACAGGAAGTGTCATGTTTAACACGTTGATGCCGTTCTAGCAACATGTTAAAAATGCCATTGACTTCTAAACATGCTAGAAACATGTTAAAACATGCTAGCAAAACTTAGCTAACTGCTAAAGCATGTTAATTCAATGAAACAGGATGTTGTTGTTACTCAAGAAGGCAATGTCCAATCTGCGCCAAACTTCACACTTTTGATAAGCGTTCTGTCCTGAACACATGACCATGCTCATATTCAGATACAGTCATAGTGCCACCTGCTGGCAACAGGAAGTGACATGTTAAACACTGTTGTGGACTCCTAATAACATATAAAAAAGTTCCAGCATGTGCTAAACATGCTAACAACATACTAGAAACATGTTAAAACATGCTAGCAAACACTTAGCTTAGTGCTAAAGCATGCTAATACTGCAATTAAATAGGAATTTGCTGTAACACAGGCACGGAATGTCCAGTCTGCCCCAAACTTCACACGTTTGATAAGAGTCATGGCCTGAACACATCTACATGAGAATATTCAGTTATAGTAATAGCGCCACCTACTGGTAACAGGAAGTGTCATGTTTAACACGTTAATGCCGTTCTAGCAACATGTTAAAAATACCATTGACTTCTAAACATGCTAGAAACATGTTAAAACATGCTAGCAATACTAAGCTAAGTGCTAAAGCATGCTAATATAATGAAACAGGATGTTGTTGTTACTCAAGAAGGCAATGTCCAATCTGCGCCAAACTTCACACTTTTGATAAGCGTTCTGTCTTGAACACATGACAATGCTCATATTCAGTTACAGTCAAAGCGCCACCTGCTGGCAACAGGAATTGACATGTTAAACACTGTTGTGGATTCCTAATAACATATAATAAAGTGCCGGCAAGTGCTAAACATGCTAACAACATTCTAGAAACATGTTAAAACATGCTAGCAACACATAGCTAAGTTCTAAAGCATGTTAGAAATGCTAAAGGAAGTTGTTGTAACTCAAACATACAATATCCAATATGCCCCAAACTTCACATACTTCATAAAAGTCCTGCACTGAACACATCTACAAAGCAATATTCAGATATATAACCCCACCTACTGCCAACAGAAACTGAACTGGTTAACACAGTAATGCAGTACTAACTACATACCTATTGTGTACTAAGCATGCTAAAAACATACTAAACATGCTAGCAACTACTATATACTGTATACCTCCTTAAATGCACATTGCCCAACCATGCTCTGTCTTCCTAAAGCCAACGAGTGATGATGGCACGGGTGCGAGGGCCCTTTCATCGCTGCTTGCAGCTTTAATTTTTATTGTGTTTTATTAGTGATACATTTGGGGAGAGAATATATTCCAAAACTTTCTGAAAATATAGTATGACAATTAACTGCTCAATTACTAGAAATGTTTACCTTAGATATTACACAATTTGCAAGCACAATTTGAGTGCTTCAGAGTTGATGACTTTCAGGAGTATCACTGAGCCACAAGGAAGAATGCAAGGACAAAATAAATGAATACATACATATATATATATATATATATATATACATACATACATACATACATTTATTTTGTCCTTGCATTCTTTCTTGTGGCTCAGTGATACACCTGAATGAAAGGCTCATTTTGGCTCATTGGGTCATTGTCTTCTCAGGTGTGAATCACATCATTATTTATGATCGTTCACTCCCCCACACATATTGCCTTTCCAAACAAAAAGTGTCTTACAAAGTTTAAATCAATGTATTGTTTTAAGTGAATGATTAGGCAGGATGATTTTCAGATAATTTTGAAGCAAAAATTCTAGGCAACAACATCCATTATTCAAAAGTCTTGTGGACACATATTTAGTATGTGTTTTGTGGCCTTATTTCAGAAACTTAAATTTTTTGTTTTTTCAATAACAAACATTATTCTCTCAAAAATACAAACATGTACATGTTGCTCACATATTATGGTAGCCCTGTTTGTGCTAAATAGAGTGTAATTACATCTTTGCCATTGATATGTTTATAAGCAACTGAAAAAAGCACAAATGTCAGGGCATGTCAAAACATCTCAAGGACCCCTAAAACACCTCAGACCCCAGAGGGTTAACAGACTAGTTTATCCTCTACGTTGCTAGAGAAGGTTTATCCTCTGTAAAGTTAGGGAAGATTTATCCTCTTCTTTACCAGGGAAGGTGATTTATCCTTTGTTCAACCAGGGAAGGTTAATAACAGCTACAGTGTGTTAACAGTAGTTTATCCTCTGCTTTGCCAGAGAAGGTGGTTTAGCCTCTGCTTTACCAGAGAAGTGTTTCATCCTCTGTATAGTCAGGGAAGTTGTTTTATCCTGTCTAATCAGGGAAGGTTGTTTAATGGAATAGTTATCCTCTACGTTGCTAGAGAAGGTTTATCCTCTGTAAAGTTAGGCAAGATTTATCCTCTGATTTACCAGGGAAGGTGATATATCCTCTGTGCAGTCATAGAAGATTAATCCTCTGTTCAACCAGGGAAGTTTAACAGCAGTTACAATGTGTTAACAGTAGTTTATCCTCTACTTTGCTTGAGAAGCTTCATCCTCTGTTTAATCAGGAAAGTTTAACAACCGTTAAAAGTGTGTTAGCAAATTTGGTTCTCCTCTGCTTGCCAGGGAAGGTTGAATAATTTATGAGTATTCATAACTAGCTATCCTTTGCTTTGTCAGAGAAGTTATTGGTTTATCCTCTGTTTTGTCAGGGAAGTACTGTGTCAGGAAAACATCACAAAATGGTTAGAAGGAATGCTAGGCTGGTTCCAACAACTGAGAAAGGTGGACTAGCTACCCCTTTATGGGCAGACAGTGAGTTCAAGTCATTGTAGGCGTCTGTAGTCAAGGTGGCGGCAGTGGCTCAGTGGTTCATGTAGGTTGTCTACAAACCAGAAGGTTGGTGGTTCCATCCCCAGTTCCACCTGACCAAGTGTCGAGGTGTCCTTGAGCAAGCCACCTAACCCCAGCTGCTCCCGACGAGCTGGATGGCGCCTTGCATGGCTGACACCGCCGTCGGTGTGTGAATGAATGGGTGAATGTGAGGCAATATGTAAAGCGCTTTGGTGGCCATGTTGAAAGTGCTATATTAAAACAGTCCATTTACCATTGTTAGGAGAGCACATGGACTCCATAGTGACTGAGTCAGTCAGATTGGATTTGACAAAGTATTGGTAAGTTAAAAGAACAGAACAAACAATTGCATACTCAAGTGTCCTGTCTCACGAAAAAGGTGGGCCATAGCAAGGCCTCAACCAAATGTGACCAACAGTCAGATGAAACTTATCCTGACTTACAATCTCTCTATAGAATAGAGGACAATGTCAATGCTGGATTGATGAATAAAGATGTGAATGCAGTTGAAGTGTGCGGAGCAAGTCAAAAGGATCAGAGTAGGGGAAAAGGGGTTGATACAGTTCCATCTGCAACCCCCATACTGCAGTTACAAGCAGTCAATACGACAGAGAAACTTGCTGAGAGTTTGCCATCAGTGCATTTACATTTTTCTGAGTTTAGGAGAGAGTTGTCCAGAAAGATGCGGCTCTATGATGTCTCTAGCTTAAGTCACCCAGCTAATATCACAGATCAGAATTCAATGATTTTGAAAGTGCTGTAAACAATTCTGATTTACAACATGCCAGAAAAGATGAATTGTGTGAGGGAGTTCTGAGAGTGTTAAAGAACATTGTTGGACCAAACATAGACTGGTCAAAGATCACTATTTGTGTACAGAAGAAGGATGAAACTGTGTGTGAGTACACTGAAAGATTTTGTCAGTCAGCTGCAGCATACAGTGGGATAGCTGACACTCCAGAAAAGGTGCTAGATGGTAATGGTCCATTAGTTCGTACATGGTTTGATGGTCTTTTGTCAGAACATAGAAAGGCATTGCCTGGACATGGTCCAATAGAACCCTGCAAAACAACTCGGAGAGGTTAGCTACTTGGGAAAGAGACTCTGATATCAAGGCAAGAGTAAAAAAAGGACATACAGACCAGTGAGGAGCCCAGGGAAGAACCGAATGCAACAGGTTTCGGGCGCCAACCCTGCGGTGAAGACTCCCTCATAGGCTTTCCCCATCCACTAGTCCATCCTTACCTCACTGTTCTTTAGGTGTCGCAGGAATGAAGAAATAGGGAAAGAAGGAACAATAGCAGACTCGGAAAAGGATACAACCCTAGTGTTTGAACAAATATTGCTCTGTCGTCTTTTGTTTTCTTTCTTCCTCTGTGCAGATACCACTTGATGGCTGTTCCGAGACCCATATATGCACCAACCTTCTCACCTGTGTATGAAGCCACCACCTCTAGAAAACCACTAGACCCACTGCCGAGCCAACTATCACAAAAGAAAAAGAAAAAACTACACAACGCAGAGACTCACATACGGAACCTCCAGTCATCCATCAACATGATCAAGATTGTCGTACTACATCATGGACATCGCACAAAGTGTAGACTCCTGAAACAACATTCTTAGAGCTGATGAATATGTCAAAAAATGCCTTGTTTGCTGAAAAGAATGTTTGCATGCCACATCCGCCTTCATTAGGAAAAGGAATCCCATGGGTGGCACACCCCATCTCCAACAAGAACACGTCACAACATCACAACTCCCCCAGCTTTAACGCTCTGGTTTCTACAACTTTCACTTAGGAGCAAAAATCTGCCTTTAAACTTGAAAGAAATAACGATTTGACATTTATCGTGATCATTTTCGATATCGACTGATATAAAATAATTATTGTGATAATTTTCTTTGGCCATATCGCCCAGCCCTAAGCACAACCGTGATGGTGCTCGTCCTAAGCACCAGAGTGGGCCCTCTGAAAGATTCTGGGACAGGCCACGTCCATCCAACAACCCAAAGGGTGGAGCAACGTGGGAAGTCAGCCGACATCCCAGAAATAGCACCCGGCCCAGATATAGCCTAGCCTGGAAATCCAGACCTAAATCTAAAAGATTAATGGTCTGGCGTCGACTAATGAAAATCGCCCAGCTCGAGGGGCGGCACCAAGCATGCATTTGAAAATCTCACTGCACGCAATTGGATAACACTATGACCAATCACAACAATAAATTCCACAGCTGAGAAAGCAACTCACAACACAGAGTGCATCCCTGCAGACCATCTGCAAATCATTGAAGGGGACTGTGGTGGCTCTCAATACTCACAAGCCCCTTTCACAAAGCGCTTTGAACCCGGGAAATTGCCGGCAAATTGCCAGAGCGCCTTCTGTGTGAACGCAAACACGACCCGGGATTTAAGCCGGGATCGATGCCGGGTCGGGACCTAGTAACATTGCCGTGTTCAGTCCCGGAACGCGCGCTGTGTGAACAAAAGCCGTAATAATGCCGTGTCGTAGTGATGACGCTGAAGCGCGGGATCGTTAGCCAGCTGTGAAACGGTACGTAATGCGCAATTTTATGATCGAATCAGAGAAAAAAATGCACAAGCGTGGTTTCTCGAGAGAGAGATCGCAGCTCATAAGCAAACTTAAGACGCTGCTGAGATTACAAGTCACATCGATGTCACGTGTCTTGACGGCATTTTTACGGGTTGTGTGTGAACGCACTCTCTGATTCCGGAACATCACTGGCAGTGTGAATGAACCAAAATCAAACGAACCCGGGTCAAATCCCGGGTCACTTTATCCGTGTATTTTCCGGAATCTCTGTGTGAAAGGGGCTACAGTGTCCTGCTGAACCAAACGGTTAAATCTGTAACAATAACGACTCGGGGTAAATGTGAATTAGCTCAAGAATATAGGGAATTTTGGAAATATTAATATTTATGACTCATGGTCATAATTCATAAGTCGCATGTACATTTATTTTATCAATTATCGAGATTACCTTGTTCTGTACTGTCTGATCATTACAGTTAAGAAGGGGGTATCTCTTTTCAAACTCCAAGAAAGTTTTATCTTCTGGCCGCGAATATCAAACTTTCTGAGTTTATGAATTAAAACTACTCAAGGTAGTCAATATCGAGCTTGTTGCTTAGATCTTGAAATTTCATTGACTTTATAAGGTGGGTTTTCAAACACAGAGACAATTAAAAGTATACATGGGTTTATTAATAAAATGGCACACACTAGAGATTATATAAACTACAAACATAAACGTACGTAAAAATGCAAACAACACATAAACATTTAACCGAACAAAAACATAAACATAGCGTGATCAGAATGAAAATGAAATGAAAGAAAGAAAAATATAGAGGGAAGATAGAGGGTAACTTAGTCCACAGACCTAAGACCTAGACACCTGGAACAGCTTTTATAGGAATCAATATACTTGCGAGTGCTCTTTCTGGTCAGGCTGAAGCTGATGCAAGAAGCGAGGATGGTGTCCTGTTTCTGCTGCGTCTTCCGGTGTCGCGGGAAGCTTGAAAGGCTCACTGAATGTGATGTTACCGAGAAAGTTCAGATTCGTCTCCCGGGATGGGAGAGGCTGGAAATCTTAGTTGCAAAGACCGGCAGCTACGACTCGAACATGGGTTCGTTCGATGGAGAAGGCCAGGGCCTCCTTCAGATGTTTACATTTTACATTTACATTTATTCATTTAGCTGACACTTTTTATCCAAAGCGACTTACAATTGCTATATATGTCAGAGGTCGCACGCCTCTGGAGCAACTAGGGGTTAAGTGTCTTGCTCAGGGACACATTGGTGTCTCACAGTGGATTCGAACCCGGGTCTCTCACACCAAAGGCATGTGTCTTATCCATTGCGCCACCACCACCCCTTGATGTTCCTTGGAGAAGCGCTGCGCCGGGGAGAGGATCAAGAGAAGTTGGATGAGTTGAGAGAGAGGAATGAGAGCGAGAAGAGAGAAGGTTTTGGACTTTTATCAGTGTCCCAGGTGCCGTCCCCTCCTTCGTGTAGGACGAATCAGCTGTCGAGATTTTTCGAGCGGGAAGATTCCTTTGTCCGGTTAGACACGCCCACTCGAATGAGTCATGATTGACTTTAACTGGAGAGGATTTTCTCCAGACATATGAACTTATAAAACAATGCGCATCACTGAATTCTGCTATCGGAATTCAACTCCGTTAGCTGGAGAGGATTACAGAGATATCAAAAATAGAATCTAGGCGTTGTAGCCATGCAAAGATACATTATTATGCATTTGTATAGGCAATAGCAGTTCTATTAATGTCACAAATAGGACATATGCTTTCCTATGGTTTACACACACCTCTTAACACACAAATTTATATATTTAGTACCTTTAAGAGTGACTTTATGGGTAAAAGTCCTTTTCTGTAGGGGGTTTCTGTTTCACAGTCCAGAGTGTGTTTGTATGTGTGTGTGTTGGAATGTTGCGACCCTGTTATCTCATGCATAGGGCTGGATAGCTCTGTGGTCAAATTTTATGACCTGCCAATGAGCTCGGGTTACGGAATGCGATTCTACTGGGAGAACATCCTTCAAAAATACATTTCAGATCCAAACACTCGAAGATCATAACTATATGATCAAAACAACATTAATCACACATACATACAGGAAGTTCAGATACAAGTCTGAGTTACACACATTTTAAGTTAAACACAAAAGGATGTTGGTGTGTGTGTGTGTGTGTGTGTGTATGTGTGTGTGTTCTGGAATGTCACGAGTCTGTGAGGTTGTAAAAGTCACAGGGAGTCCACGCTGAACTGGGGGGGCGACAGACACCCCGGCGCTGGTGAATTATTCCGTGGGGAATTATTAACCAGTGCTGTTTGGACAAAGAAGATGTGTTCGACATCACATGATTCACTTAATGTGAAAAGCAGATGTCATTGTTGCTACAAATCCATGAAGCAGCTGTTTTCAGTCTTCCAAAATGATTTTGCCCAGACTCAGCTGGTCACAGCCCTGATGACAGACTTGCTGCAGAAGGTGAGCTCCTCCACTGACAGCTTGGCCATGGGTAGGATTCCACCTTACCTGCTACCCTTGAGCCTCGTGCAAACTGTGCTGGCCCCCGCCACTACCACACCAACTGACCCTTTTCAAACCCACCTCGCCTACTCTCTGGGTAGCGACATCCCACTACACGTCAACCCCGAAGGTGGCCTTGCTCCTGAACCTACCCATCATCGAATCAAACAAAATCTACAGACTCAAAGACATTGTCAATGTCGGGTTTTGGAAAGGTAACACCCACATCAAGATACACACTCCAGACGTGGTGGCCTATCATGACAGCAACACATAGCTTTACCTGGCCCCAAACCTGCACATGTGTACTCTGACCAAAGACATTCACTATCTCTGCACCCTAGCAAACCCTTCCTCAGAGACAACACTGAAGGAATCTGCGGGTTGCAGCCTATGATCAGTGACACACGCTGCCCTGCCAAGGCCAAGCCTCGCAAGCAAATTACCGAAACGCACGCAGAGATCGTGGGTGATCGGTGGCTTATCAACACTCCCGTTCGTACGGCCACCCTGTTTAGAGGGATATGTGGTGTGTGTGTGTGTGTGTGTGTGTGTGTGTGACGCCCTCTGGTGTTTAGAGGGGTGTGTGTGTGTGAGACACCCTCTGGTGTTCAGAGGGATATGTGGGGTGTGTGTGTGTGTGTGTGTGTGTGTGTGTGTGTGTGTGTGTGTGTGTGTGTGTGTGTGTGTGTGTGTGTGTGTGAGAGTGAGTGAGTGAGTGAGTGAGTGAGTGAGTGAGTGAGTGAGTGAGTGAGTGAGTGAGTGAGAGTGTGAGAGAGAGAGAGAGAGTGTGAGTGTGAGTGTGTGTGTGTGAGACGCCCTCTGGTGTTCTGATGGAGCAGCATTTACTACCGATCAGCCGCACTGCACTGACGAGCTGATATTTATATAATTAAAATGCAGCCTTTTGCAATTCGAAAATCACTAAGCAATATCTCGATTCTCATTTAATGTTGGTACATTGTGCAGCCCTAGACTAAACTGTGTGTGTGTGTCATTCACTGAAACATTTAGTTGCAGCCAAGTGACTTAGCATGACCCACACTTTGAAAACCCCTGACAGGGCATAACACTTTTACATACACTTTTTGTTTTTATAAGCTTAACAGCTGTGGCATCAATGTTTGAACTGTAAAAGAGCGGCATAAAAATTGTTCCAGAATTGTCCTGTTGTGTTGCACAGATGAAAATTTAATCGATATGTGGGTGAGAAAAATGACAGAAATAAAAATTTTGGACGCATTGTGCTTGATACTGTAATAGCTAGCACACTAAGCAAACAATACAATACAATACAATACAATACAATATAATATACAGCAACACACTACCTCTCCCTGGGATCCGGGATGCAGCAGGACAGACAAAATGAAAACACAATTACAAAGTAATTCAGCATCATCTTAATTACAAAAATTAAGCATCAGTTAGAGCATTGCTGTTACAGAAGTTGCTTCCAGACTCACCTGCCATCATCGCGTCCCACTCCCCACACACGGATGCTGACGATTGGCTGAGAATGGAGCAGTGTTCGTCCATGAGGCTCAATCAGATTCAGTGTCTCGTTCTCCAGCACCAGCAGCATTTCCTTCCCCTACATACAGCACACAAAATATACAATATATCAAATCCTGGATGCCCTACTCCATATGCAGTACACAGACAGAGCACACAGCGTGATATACTATAACACAGAGTGCAGTGTACTCAACTTACCATTTCTCTTTCATTTCTAGTCTTTGATTGCATTGTAAAAAACTGCAAATAATTGTCAGGGATGTGGCAATTAAAGGGATAGTTCAACCAAAAATGAAAATTACCCCATGATTTACTCACTCTCCAGTCGTCCTAGGTGTATAAGACTTTCTTCTTTCTGACGAATACAATCAGACAATTACCTTGCTAAATATATATGCTCCTAATGTAGATGAGCCGTCTTTTTTTTCCGATATGATATTATTATTTAATGAGAATTGTAAAGGTTTGGGAATTATGGGAGGGGATTTCAATGTTTAACTTTAGGTACAAGAGACAAATCCAATCAAACTAAGATTTCCAATCCTAGATCCACGAAGACCCTCCTCGGATTATGTGCAGAAAGTGGTCTAATTGATGTTTGGTGGGATTTACATCCTAATGTCAGAGATTATACTTTTTTTTCAAATGTGCATAATTCCTACTCTCGATTAGACTATTTTTTTGTTCCCTCTAATTGTATGTATATGATATCTAAGTGTAGTATAAATCCAATTGTCCTTTCAGACCATGCAAGAATTCATTTGAAGGTCAAATGCGCTCAGAAAAGGTTTACCTTTAAACGATGGAGGTTTGATTCTTTTCTTCTTAAAGATAATGATTTAAAATCAAACATACGGGTATGGATTTCAAATTATATAAAAGAAAATAACGATGCTTCGGTAGAGCCTAATACTGTTTTGGAAGCAGCAAAAGCTACCCTAAGAGGCCTCCTTATCTCGTATGTCTCATTTAAAAATCGTAAAAAATTAAATAAAAGAAAAGAGATAGAGAAAGAGGTTGTGCAAAGGGAAAACCTTCATAAAGAAGCTCCTACTGAGGACAACTGGAAACAATTAATTATTGCTAAAGGAAATCTGAACTCTATAATATCTGAAGAGACCATACAAAAAATGAATTATATTAGACAAAGAGATTACGAGTTTGGGAACAAACCAGGTAAATTATTA
This sequence comes from Leuciscus leuciscus, assembly GCF_965113295.1. Lineage (NCBI taxonomy): Eukaryota > Metazoa > Chordata > Actinopteri > Cypriniformes > Leuciscidae > Leuciscus > Leuciscus leuciscus. The sequence goes on from NC_138723.1 coordinate 3,113,193, forward strand.
GCTTATCAAATAAAGAAAGAGCAAGCCGAGAAAATTATAAAAGCTATATACTCCAGAGATAAAAAAATAACTTACCATCCTGGAGAAATCAATCAAACTTTTTTTAATTTTTATAATAACCTTTATAATTCTGAAATGGGGTACTCACAGGAAAAACTGGAGGATTATCTTAGCACAATTAATCTACCTGAAGTCTCAGCATCAGACCAATTGATCTTAAACTCACCATTTACAGAAGCGGAAGTGCTGTCTACAATATATTCCATGCCGTTAAATAAAAGCCCAGGGCCAGACGGTTTTTCAGTAGACTTTTATAAAGAGTTTTGGCAAGATATTCGGTCTATTTTTATGCCAATGGTGAATCATTTTTGTAAGGAAAAAATACTTCCTCAATCAATGAATTTGGCTCATATAAGTGTTTTACTTAAAAGTGGCAGAGATCCTCTACAATGCTCTTCTTATAGGCCTATAAGTTTGTTAGATCATGATTATAAGATCATTACGAAACTCCTAGCTAGAAGGCTGGAGTTAATCTTACCTAAATTAATAAAACCAGACCAGTCAGGTTTTATAAAAGGGAGATATGCAGCAGATAATATAAGGAGAACCCTGAATGTAATAAATGAGATTAACAACTACCAGAAGCCTTCTCTGCTCTTATCTTTAGATGCAGAGAAGGCTTTTGATAGGGTAGAATGGGATTTTCTATTTGCTGTCCTGAAGAAATTTAAAGTGGGAAATAACTTTATTGACTGGATAAGGAGTATTTACAACAGCCCGAAAGCGGCAGTTATAACTAATGGTTACTGTTCTAAATCATTTGCTTTAGCTAGAGGAACGAGGCAGGGGTGCCCTCTGTCACCTTTACTTTTTGCCATGGTGATTGAACCATTGGCTTCACTTATTAGAGATAACATAAAAATTCAAGGTTTTAAGACTGTGTCTGTTGAACATAAAATATCTTTATATGCCGATGACATTCTTTTGTATATTACTGATCCTGATAACTCTGTCCCCCACCTCCTGAATACAGTTAAAGGGTAACTAAACCCCTGGTCAGAGCCTGACTCCACCCACTGGCAATATTTGAAAAATGCTAGAAAAGTGGGCAGACCCCAGCGGAGATAGAGGGGACGAACCGTGAGCTGGAGGGCGTGCACCTGAAACCTGCTGTCAGACTCTCTAAAATGGAGAGTGACTCACAGGGTCGCAAGACGATGTAAAGTACATGCATCTGATAAGTTTTATCGAGTTGATGTCAATAGCGCGCGCTCTCTGTAGGCATTTTCATATTTTGCCGCTATGTGAAAAAATCCAGCAAAATGCGCCGACGCGTTTGTCGACCCCAGAGGATTAACTTTAGCCTAACCATAAATTGTGATTAAAATATATATGATCACTCACATCAAGACGCCGCTGCGGTGGTGGAGTCCATGCAGGAGTAGCAGCGTTTGACACTGCGTCGCTTTTCAGCGTGAGCTGTGTGGAGAAGCCCATTTCCACCTCTATTGCGTTTCAAAAGCAATTCCGCGTAAAATGCAGGTTTCACACTCACGGTCTTCCAGGCCAAGTGCATGCAAACACTGGCGCCTAATTTCCAAGTCTGCTGGAAAGCTATGCAGTTCAGCAGTGCTGTTGCAACCAGCAACACTACACCTACGTACCCTCCTGACCACTGTACTAAATACAGATAAATCTACGCTAGCTCATCATACCAAGGGCGTGGTGAGCTCGTACCAGGGGCGTGGTGAGCTGGAACCTGCTTACGTCACGTAGTACCGCTTACGTCACGTAGTACCGCTAACATCCAATAGGAAAATTCAACTGCAGTAGCCACCGTTCAACCTGAAGAGGGCAGCACTCAGACGTTTTTACACCATATATTGTAGAATTAAAACACTTTATACCCAAATGTCAAAAAAGTTACTCGAATCAATGAACAGCACTAATAAAGCCCCATTCTTACAGATCATTAACTAAAAAAAGTTGGTTTAGGGTTTAGTTACCCTTTAAAGAATTCGGTAGCTATTCAGGATATAAGATACATTTTTATAAGTCCAATGCACTTTTTTTTATACACAACACCAACCAAAGAACTATTTTCTGCTAGTGGGTTTAACCTAACACCAAAAGGCTTCAAATATCTGGGTATATTTATTACTCCAGATTTGGATAATTTAGTTAAAGAAAATTATATTCCCCTGGTAGATAAGGTGAAATTGGATTTATCGAAATGGATCTCCTTACCGTTATCACTATTGGGTAGGATAAACCTTATCAAAATGAATATCCTCCCAAGATTTCTTTTTTTTTTTCAAATGCTTCCATGTTTCTTACCAGTAGACTTTTTTAACTCAATTAATAGCCATCTTTCAAGATTCATCTGGAGTAATAAAAAGCCTCGGATTAGTATGCTGACTTTGATGAAGCCTGAACCTTTGGGAGGTTTAGGTGTACCTAACCTTCAATACTATTTTTGGGCAGCCCAAATTAGGAATCTGATTTCTTGGTCTAAAGAAAGACATGAATCCATGTGGGTCCAGATGGAATCAAATCCATTTGAACCACTGCCCCTTGTCTCTTTGTTATTTATAAAACATTATGAAAAGATAAAAAATATGAATAACCATTTCACTGTACATAACACTCTTCAAACTTGGAAAGATTGTAGAAAGAAAATTGGTATTGTCTCTTGTACTTCTATATATTCTCCAATCTTTTTAAATCCAGATCTTAACACCTTAATTACTTCAGGCAATATATGTCAATGGTTAAATTCTGGTATATTATATTTTAAAGATCTTTTGAGTGAAAAAATGCAAGTAAAATCATTTATTGACTTAAGAGCAGAATATGATATCTCTAATAAACAATTTTTTTAATATCTACAAATCCGTAGTGTCACTAACTCTCTGATTAAGGGGGAAAAAATACGGCTTTTTTTGTCAGAACTGGAGGACTTTTTTTTTTTTTCGTAGACACAATAAAAGGAATGATTTCTAAATGTTATCATATTTTGACAAAAGAATCTCAATCTTCTTTCCGACCTTTAAAAACAATATGGGAAAGAGATCTAAGTAGAACTTTTGAAGATGATGTATGGGTAAATATTTGTAATAGAATTCATTTCCCATTCACAAGTATTAAGATTAAGGAGACTAATTTTAAGTTTATCCACAAAACCTACTTAACACCTTTAAAAATGCATAAAATATCAAATGATATTCCAGCTGTTTGTCAGAGATGTAAAAATATGGATGGAACATTTTTACACATGTTTTGGGACTGCAGTCTTTTAAAAGGCTATTGGAGATCAATTCACTCTTTTACTCAGTCAGTTTTGGATAAGCATTTTGACTTGAGTAACAGTCTATATTTGTTAAATGATATTGATAATTTAGTTAGATCAGAAAAAATGCAGGTTATTTAATTGATATCTTATTTTGCAAAAAAAATGCATACTTTTGTACTGGAAGAATGTTTCCCTCCATCTCTTAAGACTTTTTTTGACCAATTGTCTTCATTTCTGCCATTAGAAAAACTGACTTTGGAGAAATATAACCGTGGACATCTTTTTAATGAATTGTGGTGCCCTTTACTGTTAGGTATTGGAAAATGATATGACCTTGTAGATCAAGTTCTGTATTCACGCTGTTTAATTATTTATTTATTTATTCATTTACTTTTATTTTATGTGTATGTGTATGTATGTATGTATGTATGTATGTATGTGTGTATGTGTGTATGTGTGTATGTATATATATATATATATATATATATATATATATATATATATATATATATATATATATAAACTTTATTTTATTTTATTTTTTATTATTATAATTTTATTTTTTACATTTTTTTATGTTGTTGTTATATCCCTATGAGGGTGGTGGGGGGAAAAATGTTTAAAATAATACAATCAGAGTTATATTAATAAACACCCTGACGCTTCAAGCTTTTTAATGACAGTGATTGGTCGTTTCTGTTTCGAAGTCCATAAAAGTGCATCTGTCCATCATAAACGAACTCCACACGGCTCTGGGGGGTTAATAAAGGCCTTCTGAAGCAAAGTGAAGTGTTTGTGTAAATTTCTAGTAAAATTTTAGCTTCCGGCCAAACGCAGTCTACTAGCGTCTAAAGCACAACTTGCGCAACTTGTGACATCAGAAGTAGCGTAAATATCAGCAGTATGTCACATTACTCACATAAGTTGAGCTTTACACTTAAGTCAAATCCATATGTTCGTTTGGCCAGAAGCTAGATATTTTACTTTATAAAGTTTTAACCCCCTGTGGTCGGCTCTAGCTTTTTTTCTTATCAGTGCAAAAGAGACTCAAATAACTCAGATGATTTTTGTCATACAGGCAAGTGTTATACATCATTCAAAACTGTTAAATGTCTTCTTTTATTTGTATACACTAATAATAAAAACAAAATGTTGTGTTTTTCGTAAAGTAAAGAAAATAAACATGATGCGCGTTCTCCCGTCTCTCTCAATGTGAAGATCATTCTGAAACGCGACAGAAAATGATCTGTAACTCAGCGAATGCTTGTCACTGTGACATGAAACATAGGTCTTTACTGTTGTGGCAGTTTAATTCACTAAACAATCATCTTTGGCGTAAGAGACAGTCTGGAATAAATTTGCTGTCTCTTACCCAAGATTTTCTGTTGCCACCTGGGTTCTTTCTGATTCCAGTGGAGTTCCTCCTGGCCCTGATAGCAGTTGGCTCTTCTCTCTCAATTCTGCGAGGTAAGACTAAAGCCTGGTGCTTCAGGATGATCAGTCGTCAATCCGCTTTACTCAGGGCCAGAAGAAACTGCCATGGAATCACAACATCTGACACCAACTGTTGTGGCAGTTTAATTCACTAAACAATCATCTTTGGTATAAGAGACAGTCTGGAATCAAATGATCATTAAAAGGTCTTAAAAAACATCTTGCAAGAGGCCCAATTGCCACACAGAGGTAGACAGTACAGTCTGTGAAACAAGTGCGACCAGGAGGGAGGGGCAGGCCAGTCTTTATACTCTGTTATTGTTATCTTCCAAGGTTCTTTAAACTCCAGAGATGGATAAGACCACCAGTGAGCCTATTATACTGAACTTTAGTTTAGCTTAACTTACAGCCTGCAAGTCCTAAATTGGACAGCCCTTTGACCTTAGGGGTCAGGGCTTCAGCCTTCAAAAGCTCTCCCCCTCTTTCTCCTGCTTCGCAGGCGTTTCACATCAATCATTATATCACATAGTCAGCAACACACATAGTAGTCAATCTAGTGTATGTTAATGAAAATCAAAGTAAGTAATGAAAATCAAAAATCTCCCATTACATTACAAAGCTTGAAGTCTCCATTTTTAAATGATGTAAATTATATCAAAACCAAATGTTCTCTGTTTAAGTAATCCGTATGAAAGCATCGACATGTACAGTTTCTCCAGTCCGAGCTCATCAACTCTAATGTGACCACACCCACGAGCGATTGACATGCAAATAGTCCACGCGGGCCTGCAAACGCCCTCATTACCTCAAAACAAAGAATCAGAGACTACAGTAATGTGCTTTAAGCCCCGTTCACACCGCCAGCGACTTTGTCGCTGTATGTCGCTAGTCTCTGTACTGTGAAGTCGCTTGTGGGCGTTCATAGTGCTGTCGCTCTAATGTGACTGGTCGACTGCACGTCTGGCCATATCTATACAAAATACCATCACAAGTGATATATACAACTATATCGTTTTAATTTGACTAGGATTTAGGCTCAAAAGAAACAATATGCTGTTGGGAGAGTGTTTTTATATTACCACAGCAGTGTTCAGTGGATTAAATAATTTAGCCTACTAGATTAACGATCGATCAATCAACAGATGAACTCATACTGTCATAAATTACTAAAACGTCATTTGAATTTGACAAATAATCAATTTTCTTGTCCCTAATAGTCAACATAATGCAGGGGAAACTGTAAAATGAACTGCAGCAGTGCTAAATGTGTGAATTAAACTCACTGAGACTGTCGACAGTTTCTTTTCCATCATCATTTTATTATATCCATGTATGTGGTTACAGTCAAATCATATAAAACAGTGAAATCGCCCTCGAACTCATCTGTCTTGCCTGCACTCAAGACGGTGACGTGAGCTGAGCTCCTCTGAAAGTCTTCTTTCCTATTGGTTGTCGCTCGCGAAGTTGAAATTTCTGAACTTTTGTCGCGCGTCTCGTGTCGCTTGACACGCCCACATTCTGTCGCCAACGGTCACTGTCTCTCGTGTCGCCGGAAGTCGCCAGCGCTCCATTGAAATTAATGGGATCATGTCGCTTTTTCGCTGCGTGTCGCTGGCAGTGTGAACGGGGCTTTAGGCTTCATGTTTTTACTCCAATCTCATTTCATAACATCATAACGATTGGAAACATTTGAAGTAACAACTTTTTGTTGATAATATGATAATCAATATATTTTTCTCTAGTGTAGTGTTACTGATATGTTCCTTTTTAACGATGTATAGGCCGCCTGCTATAGCCTATTGTTAATATTATTTTATGCAGCACTGCACGTATATGCCTACAAGGCACAACAAACCTGGTGTTCATTATTTATATATGTGTGTGTGTATTTTGTACATTTTAAATCACAATTTTAACCAGAAAAATCTAAAATGTATTCTCCAAATCGTGCAGCCCTATAGTTTCTCTTGATATCAGCATGTTCACAGCTGTTTTTTGTTGTTTTTTTACAGGGACCAGATGCCCCACTGATGAGTCCTGCTGACTTCAACATTCACATGAGTCTCTGTACATGAACATGGTAAAGTGAAAAATCAAACACCTTGGAAATGACAGGTACTATGTTCAGGGGCGGATCTAGAAAAATATTTATGGGGTGGCGAGAGGGGGGCAGGAATTTTTGAGGGGTGGCAACATATGGCAGACGTATATATACTGAATTTAATCACAGTTAAATTGGCCATAACTTTTAATTCGTTGCTGCCAATAGGGATGGGTATCATTCGGTATTACTACTCTTACCAATAGGCCTACTCCTTATCGATCCGGTACTTTAACGGTATTCTTATCGGTTCTTTTTGTTATATTAAAAAAAAAGGGAAAAAAATTATTTAGAACACAATTAATATTGCTTTATATTTTGAAATGTAAAATAAATATCTATAGCAAAAGAAAAAGAAATGCTTTAACAAAACAAATAAAACATACGTTATGCAGAAGGGTGCAGGCTTTTGTGTTTTATATTCAGAAGACATAGGACCCCAAAAACAAAGTACAAACACATGGTCAAAAAAAAAAAAAAAGTATACAATTAAACAAATATACAAATTATATATCCAGTGCTTTAATTTCAGTAATGTCTACTGACATTACTGTTCAGGAGTAATATGGGCTAAAAAGATATCCAATAAAGTCAGATTTAAAATAACACTGCATAGTTTATCATAGATAGATTAAAGCTTATATCATTCAAGAGCTGCGACTGATTTTCTCTTTGCCTTTTGTTATTTGATTCACATTAAATGGAGCAATCGTCAGCAGGATTATTAGACTGCTGCCTCTTTAAGACCAAACTCTACCAACTATTAACGCCCATTCTTAATCCTATTGTATTTGTTACTTCCCCAGTTGTAACCTGGTTTCATTGCTGTGATATCTGTGAGGAATTGGATTTAATAGGACTGCTTAGCTAATAAAATGATCGATCTCCTAACTGGCACTGTATTTTGTGTTGTAACGTAACGTACGTCGTCGTAACGGCGACCATCAGTAAACGTTATGGATACAAACAATATCTTATATATATTTTTTTTTTTAGTAAGCTGTTCTTGTCTTTACTAAAATCAAAATTAGGCTAATTAAAGGGAAGAGTGCTCTTACAAATCACGAGGGAGCGATTTGCCCGCTGATTTGGCTAACCTGATAGACTCGCTGTTTTTGCAGATGCTGAATCGTCTTTAGCACACAATACATTCATTACAAATGTAACTAAGTTAAACGTGTGTTTAAACTACACCTGGGGAAACTCACTTCACCTTCAGAGGCTCTGGGGCAACTCAGTCTCTCCAGTCGGGTTGCAAGACACTGCGTGTACTGCAGACAGATGCATTGTGCTGCCTGCCCAGGCTGCCCTGCTGCCACTGGTGAAATTTCGCGGGGGTCGCTGCTGTGGTGGTGATGGGTGAAACCATTGTGAGGGGGAGGGGATTCTAAATCGGCGATTTCTATTTGAGAGGAGTTTGGTGCGGGTCTCCTTGGCCTTCAACGTGTAGGCTATGAACATAAAATATACTTAAAAAATATTGTCTGATTTATAAATGGGGTGGCAAGACTGTATCCCAGGGGTGGCAGCTGCCACCCTTTGCCACCCCGTAGATCCGCCTCTGACTATGTTTCATGAATGGCACAAAGGTGTGTGACTGTTCAAGTCTCTGTCTTTAGATCAGTGTGTTAAATAATGTGCTTTTTTGTCCCTTGTTGTGTATCTTTGGATTATGTTGTGTTGTAAATAAATCCAAACAATCAAAAAGCCATTCTTTTTTAAATCTCCTCATTAGCTCCTGATAGGGCCATTAGGGGAGGGTCTTTGTCTTTCTCAGGTGTGAAATACATTCATATTCATGATGTGTTCACGTCCCCTTGCATAAAGCTTTCTTACACAAAACATGTCTTACAAATTTAAAATCGATATATTGTTTTATCTGAATGAGTGTGCAGGATGATTTTCACATAGTTTTGAAGCAAATATTCTAGGCTACATCATACAATTTTCAAAAGTCTTGTGAAGAAATAATCAGTTTGGGTTTTATGACCTTATTTCAGTGACAATTATTCATTTATTTTTTCACAAACCACGCATAAACGTCATTATCTCAAAACTACAAACTTTAACATACATGCTGCTGACATATTATTGTAGCAGAGTTTGTGCTAAATACAGCTGAATACTGTCAGAACATCTCCAGGGCCAGAAAACACCTCAGACCCCAGAGGGTTAACCATGGATATTTTTTTTATACGAACACATCGCTTCAGAAGGCCTTTATTAACCCCCCAGAGCCTGTGGACACTTTTATCATGGATGGATGCACTTTTATCATGGATAGATGCAGCTTTATGATGGATAGATGCACTTTTATCATTATAAAGCTAGGAAGAGCCAGGATATTTTTTTATATAACTCTGATTGTATTCGTCTGAAAAAAGATACAGACGAATACAATAAAAAAGATGTCATATACACCTAGGATGGCTTGAGGGTGAGTAAGGGGCCGTTCACATATTGAGTTCCACAAATTCTATTTGTGACGTGCTGTCTTTGCATTTGAACATTGCACATTTTAAACAGGACACGCATTAGCTGAATAAATGTTAGCCAGTATAAACATATTTATAGAAAACAGTTGACAATGAATAGACAGGAGTCCAATAATAGCAAAACGAATCACTTATTCTAAAAAGAATATCAAATATAAGTTGGACGAATCCGACATATAATGAGGGCTGTGTTAACAGTAAAACGTCCGTCATTTAACAAATTTTAAAAACACGGATGGATAATACAAAATGCTTTCTGACATTTTGACTCAAGAAAACAAGCAAGAACAAAATTTAAACTTAGTCCGTCAATTTTCATTTTACAATTATCTTCTCTCTCTGTGTGCACACGTCCGTTTGTGAGAGAGAGCTCTCAGCACTGAGACAACGGTACTTTTTAATCCATAAGTAACTAACGCGCTAGTTTTCATACAAATTAAATATGTAACAATTATTATTATCACAATAATGCAACACATGCAGGCTACGTTTCTCAACACTGAGAATGAATAAATAAACGTTGTTTCTCCAGAATCGCGCTTATCAGTCGAGTCACATCACTTTCACAGGGCTCCAGACTAACTTTTTGCCTTGGTTGCACTGGTGCGCCTAACTTTTTTATTTAGGTGCACCAGCACAAAATTTGGGTGCACACAATTTTATTTTTTATTTTTAGCACAATTATATTGTATATAAAAAAAAAAATCGTAAAAAAAAAGAAAAAAAAAAGTTTAAAGTGCTTCACTGAGCTGCCAAACGAACTATTTTGAGTCTCTAAGCTCAGGCGCGGTAGACTCTACCTCTGTCCCTGAGTCGGATGTCATCTCCAACGAAGGACCAGGGCTTGGCATCTTACCAGGGACTGGGGAGACTGGTGGCTGAAGTAGCTCCATGTCTGGGCTTTTGTCGGAGCATTGACCGGGGAGTAGGGTTTTAACGGTATTCCTACTCTTACCGATACTGCTTATCGATCCGGTACTTTAACTGTATTCTTATCGGTTCTGTTTGTTTAATATATATATATTAAACAAAGATAAAAAATAGATAAACAAAAGATAAACAATTAAACAAAGATACACATTATATAGGCCTACACAGTGCTTTAATTTCAGGAAGGTCAACTAACATTACTGATCAGGTATGGTCTAAAAAGAAATCTAATAAAGTAATCACATGTAAAATAACACTACATCATTTATCATAAATAGATTAATGCTTATTAAAGCTGAAGTTATTCTTTCAAGAGCTATGAGTGATTTTTCTCTTGTTGTTTGATTCGCAGTAATGGCGCAATCAGCATGTTTACTAGACTGCGGCCCCTTTAAGACCGAGTGCAGATCTAATAGGCTACTGATGCACCATATTCTCCCAACTATTCCAGAACTACATCCATTTAAGACATAAACTGTTTTTACTGAATCTCCAAGCCGGTCATTTTGACATACTTTTGTATATTTTATCGTTTAGACGCGCACATGAAACCCAAAGTATAATTTGCTTGTCTCGGTCTGTTTCGGAGCGCGCGCCGCCTTGCGAACAGCATCTCTTGCGCAGATTTTTGTGCCTTTAATTGCTCTTTTAATTATTTAACGTGTTCCGCAACAGTAGCTAGACTGCATTTTACAACAATCACCGATCGTGCTGATTCTGTCGGTAAGTTTGAGTTTTAGGGAGAAATGACAGCGCAATGCTGCGAAGGGAAGAAGTTGCGCAAGACAGAATGCGGCTATAGTTTTTAATGGTTTTACCTCAATATATTATTTTCTATAATATTTGGAAGCCGAAATCTAAAATAAAATCAGACTAATATCACAGACCTTAAGTGTAACCAGGCTACGTTTGAATGTTTAATTCTGTCCTCCGTCGTCACTCATTAACCCCCTGAGGTCTACGGTATCGCCGGCGATACCAGCTCGCTTTTTTTTTAACAATGTAAAAGAAACTCATAAATACTCTGTTGACTTTGATTTTCCATAGGAGTTTCATACATCAATCGATTCTGTTAAATGTGTATTATTTTTGTGTATACTCACAATAAAAACAAAGTGTTGTGCTTTTTGCCAAATAAAGAAAAATAAACACGAAGCGAGTTCTGCCTTCTCTCTGCCAGTGAAGTCCATTCTGAAACGCGTCCGAAAATGAACAATAACTCAGCGAATACTCAGTCAAACAGGCATACAGACACACAGGCATGAAGCTTGAATTCTCTTCTTTTAAATGAAGTAATTTATATAAAAAACAAATATTCTCATCTTGTGAAATCTGTATTAAAAGAGAGCGATTCCAGTCGACCTAATTACAGCTAATTCAGATGTAATGTGACTCCGCCCACGGAGAGCGCGCGCTATTCAAACGCAAATGACTGAGACGATCCCATACAAACTGTGAACGCCCACGTATCAGCTCGAGAAAACACATCAAGTTTATTCAGATCATTGCACTTGTCTACACTGTCTCGCAGCGCTGTGAGGAATAATAATAATGGAAAACTTACCTCAGAAGTGCTGGTATTTCGAGGAGCAACGGATGGAATAATGTAGTAAGTTTTTTTTTTTCATTCTCAAGTAAATCGCGTTTCTGTGTGAATGAATGAACGGCAGAGATGCGCTGTTTACCACAACTCGCAAAAAGACGGTTTAAATTTGAATTGCGTTTCTGTGTGAATGAATGATCTGCTTTTAGCAAACTATTTTGCTATACTGAGTAAAATCGATTGAAATATGTTGAAATAAAATGTATTTGTATAAGCAACGTATTAAACTGCAAATTAACATTTATATTCCTTATAATAAAAACGAAAGACCTATTTTACAGACAAATGAAAGACAACATTTCGTTGATTAGTTTTGGATAGATTACACATTTTTACTGTAAAATATCTGCCACCTCAAATAAGCTATTGTTTGTCAATTTTTGCTAATATGTTAAATATAGTATGTTTTGTCAATGTAGGCTATATTCGAAGTTTGAAATATGTATGATAAAATGTATACTTTAGTTTTTACAAAGAAAGATTACACTTCAATTGTTGTTGTAGTTGTAACCTTTTTAATAAAAATATATATATTTACAAGGTAGATGTAAACAAATTTTAAAAGGTAAATATAAGCATTTTCTTTAAATAATTTTTATTGTGTTTTATTATTGACAAATTTGGGGAGAGGATACATATTCCAAAACGTACTCGGTTACCTAACGTAACCTCTGTTCTCTCTAGAGAGGGAACGAGTATTGCGTAAGTTTAGCTTACGCTACGGGTAAAGTCATCTTTTCTCGAGATATGAAGCAAAAAATTATCCTTAATTTTTATATCTTGTCAACGCAGTGCGGCAGCAAGCAGACCTAGAGCAGGCAATCTAGCGTGCTCATAGGCTGCTCTGCGGCAACTGCAGCAGCCTATCACTGAGCCCTTGGCGTGACGTCACGCCCAATGAGCGCGAGCAGCGCGCCTACGCGTCACGGCCCGAGGCGGGGCGTGGCAGAGGGTATAAATATGGGCTGAGAGGCTGCTTTCACTGGTTTTTGTCGCAGAAGCGAGTGAGCTCGTGGCGCGAGCACGGCGGGTTACGCAATACTCGTTCCCTCTCTAGAGAGAACAGAGGTTACGTTAGGTAACCGAGTACGTTCTCTTACGAGAGGTTCTCTCGTATTGCGTAAGTTTAGCTTACGCTACGGGAACTCCCTTGTCAACGCCGTGCGCGCCCGGCATCCACTGAATGAGTCCCAGGGAAGCCCGGGGAACACGAGAGTGTGAGCCAGGCGGCCAATGATATGGCTAGCGCAAGTACATAAGCACATAGTAGGGGGAACAGAACGGCGCGGCCGGTCTGACTAACCAACCCTTATATTGTACAGCTCAACCAGGAGGGCTAAATCAAACAGCAGTAGCCCGCGCACAGAAGTGGGCCGGCCTACGCGAGATTTAGACTGATAAAAGTTTAGCCTGCAGGGCGGGAACTTCTAGATTGTAAAATCTAACAAATGTAGACGGGGAGGCCCAGCCCGCCGCCGTACAAATGTCATGAATAGAAATTCCGCTAGTCCAAGCCCATGACGAGGCCATGCCTCTAGTAGAGTGGGCTCTGATGCCCAAAGGGCATTGCAGGTCTTTAGACGCATAAGCAGCTGCAATAGCGTCCACTATCCATCTGGACAGAGTGTGTTTCGAGGCGGCGAGACCCTTGGTGCGCCCACCAAACGAAACGAAAAGCTGCTCCGAGCGCCTCATGGCGGCGGAGCGCGTAATGTAATTTCTCAGCGCTCTGACAGGGCAAAGGAGATTACTGTCAACTTCGCTGCCGGTAGCCGGCAAAGCTGAGAGAGAAATGACCTGTGCTCTGAAGGGTGTGCCCAACACTTTGGGGACATAACCGTGTCTCGGTTTGAGAATGACTTTAGAGTCATTAGGAACGAACTCGAGACATGTCGCGTTAACTGATAACGCATGCAGGTCACCCACACGTTTGACTGAAGACAGGGCTATCAGAAAAACGGTTTTGAGCGTGAGGTATTTCATATCCACAGTTTCCATGGGTTCAAAGGGATGCGTTTTCATGGCCTCTAAGACCAGGGAAAGATCCCAAATAGGAACCGAGGGGGGTCGCGGGGGGTTCATCCTCCTAGCTCCTCTAAGGAAGCGGATAATGAACTCATTCCTCCCTAATGCGCGGCCCAGCGCCGAGTCGGAAAAAGCTGATATGGCCGCAACATATACTTTGAGCGTGGAGGGGGACCTGCCCATGTCCAACAGCTCTTGGAGGAAACAAAGCACACGCGACACCTCACATGTTTGTGGATCCAGCCCTTGGGCGGTGCACCATTTATTAAACACAGACCATTTAGATGTGTAGAGCCGTCTCGTAGAGGGAGCTCTAGACTGTGTGATCGTGTTCACAACCCCTATTGGCAAGTCAACGGGTATCCGTTGACTATCCATACATGCAGAGACAGCGCTCTGGATGAGGATGCCAGATCGAGCCGCGGGCTTGAGAGAGAAGGTCTCTTCTCACCGGTATCGGCCAGGGGGGTGTGTCCGCCAGCCGTATTAGATCTGGGAACCACGTTTGATTCTCCCAATACGGGGCTATGAGGAGCACCGTGTGGCGCGCTTCCCTGATTCTCCCGATGACTTGTGGCAGCAGAGAGACAGGGGGAAAAGCGTAAAGCGGGCCGCTGGGCCAGGTTTGGGCCAGCGCGTCCTCGCTCTTGGAAAAGAACCGTGGGCAGTGCGCGTTGTCTTTTGACGCAAAGAGGTCGACTTCCGCTCTGCCGAAACGGCGCCACAGTGACTGGACTGTTTGGGGATGCAAAGACCACTCCCCCAGGGGAACATTGTCCCTGGACAGTCTGTCTGGACCCTCGTTCAGGAGACCCGGCACATGCGCGGCTCTCAGCGAGCGCAGTGAGTGCTGAGCCCACACAAGGAGGCGTTCCGCCAGGGCGCAGAGTGTTTTGGATCTGACACCGCCCTGACGGTTCACATAGGCTACCACTGACATGTTGTCCGTGCGGACTAGTACATGGTGGCCCTGTAGGTATGGGAGGAAGTGCTTGAGCGCTTTCTCGACCGCCAGCATCTCTAGACAGTTTATATGAAGGTGACTCTCCTGGTCTGACCAAGGGCCATAGACCGGTCTGCCCTCTAATAGCGCTCCCCAACCTAGGTTGGACGCATCTGTCGAGACAACTTTCCGGTGCGAGACAACTCCCATCGTCACTCCCGTGCGATACCATTCGGCTGCTAGCCAGGGCTGCAGGGCTGAAACACAGCCATGATCCACTCTGACTCGTAAGCGGCCGGCCGTCCAGGCTCGGTGAGGCACTCGCGCTTTCAGCCAGCGTTGAAGCGGGCGCATGCGCAGTAAGCCCAGCTGGAGCACTGCTGCAGCTGAGGCCATATGCCCCAGGACTCGCTGGAATGTCCTCAGCGGAACCTGACTGCCCGTCTGGAAAGACGCGGCGAGATGTCGAATGCGGCGCGCGCGCTGCTCTGACAATCTGGCCGTCATAGCCACCGAGTCCAGTTCTATTCCGAGAAGGAAGTCGACTGGCGGGGCAGTAATGAGCTCTTGGTCCAGTTGACCGAGAGACCCAAGCATTCCAGATGGCTGAGAAGCGCTGTTCTGTGAGACAAAAGTTCTGCCTCTGACTGCGCGAGGACTAGCCAGTCGTCCAGATAATTCAGTATCCGCATTCCTTGTCTCCTCAGGGGAGAGAGAGCCGCGTCCATGCACTTCGTAAATGTACGGGGTGCTAAAGATAGACCGAACGGCAGGACGGTGTACTGATATACCCGACCGTCAAAGGCGAATCTCAAGAATGGCCTGTGACGGGGTATTATCTGAATCTGAAAATATGCGTCCTTTAGATCGAGAGAGATGAACCAGTCTCCCGGGCGAATTTGCGCGAGGATTTGTCTGGTTGTGATCATTTTGAACGGCCGTCTCATGAGAGCTTTGTTCAAATGTCTCAGATCTAAAATAGGTCTCAGCGCTCCGTCCTTCTTGGGTACGAGGAAGTAACGGCTGTAAAGCCCGACTCGCTCAGAGAAGGATAAACCTGTTCTATAGCCCCTTTGCGCAGCAGCTTCGCTATTTGTGCTTGAAGCAGGTGCGCTGCTTCTAAAGTCACTTTTGTCTCCGTCTGCGCTAGAAAGCGCGGGGGGCGACGAGCGAATTGAAGCGAATAGCCGTGTTATATAGTATTCAGCACCCATTCTGACGCGCCCTGAATAGCTTCCCATGCTTTTGCACGCATAGCTAGGGGTCGAATGGTCTCTGGGTTCAGATCGCCGGGCTGAGCGGGATGGGGAACCTGTATCAGAGAGGATGGGGCGGCGACGCGCCGCCAGTGCTCGAACACGGGGGCTGGAAAACAGTGCTGACTGGCTGTACAGCATATGATGGCTCGATCGCTACGGATGGAGCGCGTTTTGCTGCTAAACACCCCTGGCGCGAGAGCGGCGTGGGGGTTGTCATGTCTGAAAGTGGGTGCGCGTGCTCGTGAGCGGGCGCAGAGTTTACACTTATAACACGGCCAGTGTTTGGGAGCTTTGTAACCCGAGGTAACTGAGTGGCAGAGCAAGCAGCGGGTAGTTGTGAGCACAGGGTTGTGGGCACATTTACTACACTTGGTACTCGAGCGTGTGTCCGCTTTATGAGAGTGCGCTCTGAGCGTGTTACCATGGGGATAGTGTTTGTGTGTAGTGGTGAGCACATTTTCTACACTTATGACACCTTCGGCCAGAGCCGGAATGTTTGTGAGCTTTGGAGGATCTGCAACCCGGGGTAACTGTGTAACAGAGCGGGCAGTGGGTAGGTGTGGGCACAGAATTGTGGGCACATTCTCTACGCTTAGCACTCGAGCGGCGCATGCCCGCTATGAGAGTGCGCTCTGTGAGCGTTACCGGGGAGACCGTGTTTGTGTGTAGCAGTGAGCACGTGGGAGTGGGCACATATTCTACACTTATAACACCATTGGCGTTATAGGAAACTGATAGAGCGAATGCTTTGATGGCTCATATGTTTAGACGCTCATAAATACTCAAGCACCATCCTGTGAGCGGGAGGGTGCGAGATGCGGGTTCACTTTCTGTATGTAAGAAAGCTGCCGCGAGCTCGGAGAAGCCAGCAGAAAAAAATATATTTATCTGCCGCCAGAGTCGGATTCGAACTCGGGTCTCCCGCGCGGGAGCCTAGTGTTCTGCCACTGAGCCACAGGGGCACACATAAGCTCTTAGTTAGCGCGAGCATATGACAGAGCGTCGTGTTTCGTTTCGGCGTTTGTTTGCAGGCGCGCGTGTATTAAACAGGCTCGTTTACTGCAGTATTAGTATTTCCAGCCGCCTGAACTTTAGAGGGGACTGAGAAATATGTCAGGAACGGAGTTTAGTCCGACCTGGGTGGGACTTCCTCTTTTCGCCGGTGCTCGTGACGTCCGCTCTGATATCCCTTGAGAACGGCGCGGTTGCGCGGCTCGGACAAAGGGAGAGAGAGCGGGAAGATGTCATCATGTGCTGTGACATCGTTAGTTTGCAGACGTGCGTGTATGAAAACAGGCTCGTTTACTGCAACATAGATATTTCTAGTCGCCTGTAGCTTAGGAGGGGACTGAGAAATGGAGGTGCCCGGTAGGTGACGCGCACGACCGAGACGCGGGGTAGCTTTCTTATAACGTAAAGGAAGCCAGCCCGTGACCGCCTACTTCTGACATCCCTTGTGAGCGGCGCGTTTGCGCGGCTCGAACAGAGGGGGAGAGCGCAGGAAGGGCGAGCGCCGTCATGTTTTGCGTAGCGTTAGTTTGCAGGCGTGCGTGCATAAAAACAGGCTCGTTACTGCAATATATGTATTTCCAGTCGCCTGAGCTTAGGAGGGGACTGAGAAATATGTCAGGAATGGAGGTTAGTCCGCTAACACTCTACTCTCCTTTAGCCAGTGACGGGGGGGTAGCTTTCTTGTAACGTAAAGGAAGCTATAGCCCGAGACCGTCCGTTTCTGACATCCCTTGTGAGCGGCGCCGTTTGCGCGGCTTGACAGAGGGGTCTGACGTCATCTGCTTCGTCCCCTGAGGCGACGGCAGTGCGGGCAATGGCCGGCCGCTGCGCGTCGGTGAAGGGCGGGGGAGAAGGAGAGAGCGAGGCTCGCGGGAGGGGCTCCGGCGAGCGCTCAGCTGTCATACCCGGCTCGCTGTACGCAGCCGCCCGGGTAGAAGGCCAGGCAGAGAGCGCAATCACAAGGCGGTCTCCGTCGCTGAGCGTGGCTCTGCACGAGCCACAGGATGAGCGAGGCATTTGAAACAACGCCTCGCGCTCTTTTAGATGCAAAGTGTGTCGCGGGGCGAGCACACAACACACACACATAGAGCAAATAAAGGATATATTCGCCGGATAGCGAAGCAGGCAGGGATAGCTGAAGGCGGCGAAGGCGGCCGGCTTCCTCAGGCAGAATCCTCGGCTTGCAAGGCGCTGGTTTCAACGGCGGCTTCCTCAGAGATCAGCGATGCCTAGAGCTTCGCTGAAGACAAAAATCAGTGAAAGCAGCCTCTCAGCCCATATTTATACCCTCTGCCACGCCCCGCCTCGGGCCGTGACGCGTAGGCGCGCTGCTCGCGCTCATTGGGCGTGACGTCACGCCAAGGGCTCAGTGATAGGCTGCTGCAGTTGCCGCAGAGCAGCCTATGAGCACGCTAGATTGCCTGCTCTAGGTCTGCTTGCTGCCGCACTGCGTTGACAAGATATAAAAATTAAGGATAATTTTTTGCTTCATATCTCGAGAAAAGATGACTTTACCCGTAGCGTAAGCTAAACTTACGCAATACGAGAGAACCTCTCGTAAGAGAACTGAAAATACAGTATGAGAATTAACTGCACAATTAATAGACATGTTTTCCTTGGATATTATACAATTTGCAAGCAAAATTTGCTTCCAACTGTGAACCAATTTGGTAGAAATATATATATATATATATATATATATATATATATATATATATATATATATATATACTGTATATATATTGCTCTTGCATTCTTTCTTGTGGCTATAGGTGACACATCTGAATGAATGGCTCATTAAGTATGCGGGCCCCATTGTCTCCTGAGGTGTGAACCACTACATATGCATGATGCTGTTGAATGGTTGACGCCCCTTGCGCATATTACCTTTACAAACAAAAAGTGTTTTACAAGATTTAAATCAATGTATTGTGTTATGTGAATGATAAGGGCAGGATGATTTTCACATCATTTTGAAGAAAAAACTCTAGGCAAAGTCATCAATTAGTCAAAAGTCTTATTGACACGTATTTAGTATGTGTTTTGTGGCCTTATTTCAGAAACTTTAGTTTTTAGTTTTTTCAATAACCATGCATAAACATTATTCTCTCAAAAATACAAACATGTACATGCATGTTGCTCACATATTATGGTAGCCCTGTTTGTGCTAAATAGAGTGTAATTATACCTTTGCCATTAATATGTTTATAAGCAACTGAAAAAAGCACAAATGTCAGGGCATGTCAGAACATCTCAAGGACCCCAAAAACCCCTCAGACCCCAGAGGGTTAAGCAGGGCTGTAGTGTTGTGCGAGCTGTGGCACCGCGTGAGAGAAGAGTGTGAGTTCCGTCAAAGGAGAACAAACGCTTAGTTCGTGGAGAGGCAGTGGATGCGAGGACATTAGGTGCACAGGTGCGACCTAGGTAAAATTTTAGTCGCACCCTTACAAAATTTGGTCGCATGTGCGACCAAATTGGTCGCACTCTAGAGCCCTGTTTCATAATCACTAAGCTATAGCGATTTCAAATGTATTAAGATTTATTGCTCAGCATAACTTGAGCATTTTATAATTTGCATGGCTGAATGATGTCTCTTTTCTGAGTGATCATGAATAACGGAGTATTTTAAGATAATCCATGCGATCCGTCTGATCATCGAATCCATAAGATTAAGTTAACTCAATACAATATTTCAGCTTTCCATATCCACCCCAGCCGTTTCCCTTCAGGAGTCAGAGGTACCGAGACTACTGGACTGTCCTCTTAAATCAGTCAGACGACGGGCCGCGGGAGTGGAAGGGGGGTCGAGTGGGAATCTTTATTGCTGTCGATTTTCAGTCTCTTTTTAATGATAGGCCTTACGCATCTGTCAATCATCCCCGCTTGCTATTTGGGGAATGAACCCAGCGCTATGATTGGTCGAACTCTTCTTCTGCTGTTGCTTGATTTGAGGACTGCGCGTGCACAGAGGCGTCACCAGGTTTTTGCGTAGTTTAGAGTGACAAATCGTACCAGCGTACTTTGAAGTCAAAATGCGTATCCGCTACGCAAAATGCGTACAGGTTGGCGTCTGCATTCTGAAAAATTGAGATGTCTTCATCTCGCCGCGTATGCATGCCTGGAAAACCGAGCGACATATTCGCGTTTACATAATAGAATCCTTCATCGATAATAGACATCATTCTATTATGAACGCGCTTGTCGTGTACCTACATTTGAAATAACGAATTTGCACGAGCAAAACACGCGATATGTGAACGGCCCCTAAATCATGGGCTAATTTTCATTTATGGGTGAAAGCCCATGCACCCTTTAAACCCACTTTCAACTCTGAAGACAAATTAAAAAAAGAGAAAAAAAAATTATGCTGCTCATTATTTTAAACAATCCAGGGATTTGTTACTTCCCTGGCATTTTTTATTGCATACCAATCACATTTGGCAATGTTGAGTTAGCCCCACCCATGTGCTGTCTCAGGGGACTCATACAGTCACCCCAAAACTGGTGTTTCGGGACCCTTCAGAAATCAACACATTTCTGCTATTTTCAGCCATTTATTTGGGTAACTACATTGATATTATGTCAAATAAGAGATACATGTATTGTTTTTTGTGTATGAAACAAATAGTACTTTATCATTTTATATAATTTTCCTTTAAATGGAAAGATGAGTTTTATTAGCTTGTGTTCAAACCTAATCTCTAGGTCAAACCATTAGCCTTACTGAAAGATAGACTGCCTAAGAATTAAGCATGTGAACTGCTAACAATAAATGTTTTGCGATTCATTTTACATTAATTTACAAATAAATACATAAATTGTTTTGTAGAGAATTAATTATTTTCATAAATGAACTTTTTTTAAGATGGGCTTAAATGGTTACAGTGCCATAAAACGCATGCGAACTTTAGCCAGCACAAGCTAACCTTGAATGAAAAAAACGTAACATTTCTCAATGTGGGCACAATGAAAATTACTGATACTTAGGGCCCGTCCACACGGAGACGCGTTTCGCTGTATACGTATACATTTTTTATCGTATTGGTGTTTCGTCCACACGGATCCGGCGTTTTCGGAGACTGAAACCGCTATTTTTTTAAACCGGGTCCCAAGGTGGATAAATCTGAAAACGCCGCCCTTGCGTTTTCGTGTGTACGGCCAATCCGTATATTTTGTGAAACGATGATGTCATCACACCAAGTGTCAACTAGTCAGACACCGTTAAGTCACAGCAACTACATTTATGTTTTTTCATATTGTTCAACAAAGTTCTTGATTAAAAAAGAAAAAAAGAAGCTACTGTGCCTAATATTATTGTTGTATACAGCGCGCAAGGTTTATGCGCGAGCTCCAAGTCTTCTTCTCCGTTTTTAGTGTATGTCTGTGGCAGAATTACAGCGCCACATACTGGTCTGGCATGTATACTACATCGTTTTGAGTCAGTTTCAGTGGTTTCGTGTGTACGCAGATATTTCTTGAGACGACGCCGTGTTTACGGAATTTTATTTTTGAACGGGGAAAAAAAAAATCGGATAGGGAAAGCTCTGGCTTTGTGTGGATGTGGCCTTAGTCCACAGTATATTTAAGCTCCATGCATGTATTTGTAAACATATCTTACATTTGTAAAGGAAAACACTGTCTTTTTTCACCATTACTCACTGTGGAACCATTTAAGCCCACCTTATGTGTTTCAATAAGGAATCCCTCTAATTGCGAACTTTGATACATTTTCTGAAAGTGTTTAATGATAACATTTCTTTGTGTGCTTTTACCTTACTAACCTTTTACCCTTACCTCACTTACTACCTTAATTTACAAATATATTTAGATAGGCCTACAAAAGGGGTGGTGAAAAAATTTGATTATTGATTAATCGCGAGTATGTTATGGACGAGTATGAATCGATTATTCAGTTTTCAAAAATCTATTTTTGATTTGTATAAAAAAATAAATAATTTGCATTATTTTATTTTGTAAAAAATTTTATACCGGAAGTTGAACGCGCCCAGTTCCAGTTAGCAAGCGGGTGTAACGGCAGCCAGAGCGAGTGAGAGCAGGTGTGTAAAATGGAAGAACCAGGAACGAGCAACCAACCGATCCACCCAGCTCCATCTGGGCTCAAAGCAAGCGTGTGGATTCATTTTGGTTTTCATGGCAGGAGCTCTAAACATGTTGATAGAACGCATGCCGCATGTCTGTCGACATTGCCACACTAAACTGAAGTACTGCGGCAATACGAGCAACTTGAGGGCCCACATTTCCCGCTTTCATCCAAAGGAGGCAGGGTGGGTTAAAGACGACCACCTGAAGCCCGTCATCCCACCGAATCAGCGCACTCTCCACGATATGACAAAATTGGCCCCGGGCTCGGAGAGAGCTAAGAAAATCACAACGTCGATATCTTATTTTATAGCTAAAGATATGAGGCCATACAGTGTGGTTGAAAACCAAGGCTTCCGCTACATGGTCCACAGTATGGAGCCAAGGTATGTGATACCATCCCGGAGCTTTTTTACACACAAGTCGATTCCTATTCTTTACAAGGAGACAAAGTTTTTAGTGCAAGTGTCCCTCAAGTCTGCTCCCAGGGTAGCAATAACTTGCGATGCCTGGACCTCCAGAGCCACCGTATCATAAGTGACCGTTACAGCTCATCATGTCAACAGTGAGTGGAAGCTAATTTCATACGTGCTTCAGACGAGAGCTATGGATGATAGCCACACGGGCGCTAATATGTGCGAGTTTCTCAAAGCTGTGGCGGACGAGTGGGGGATAGAGACACACGACCTGGTTCTCGTCACCGACAACGCTTCAAATATGAACGTGGCTGCAGAGCTTGGCAACTTTCTACATATCCGTTGTTACGCTCACACCCTAAACCTCGCCTGCCAACGAGCGCTGAAGTTGCCTGCTGTAGCCCGACTGTTGGGTCGAGTCAGACGGATCACCACCTTCTTCCACCGCAGCACCACAGCCAGTCATGTGCTGGAACAAAAGCAGGCCCTACTCGGTAAGCAAAAGGCTTAAAATTAATTTTAAAAATAAAATTTTTACCTTTGTAATAGAAGTGAATCTATTTTAACGGTTGCATTCAAAGCAAGCTTTTTATTAGTTTCTAAATTACCAGTAGGCTATTTAAAAATATCATTCCTTATATAGGCTACTAGTAATTAGCTTTTCTTCTTTTTTAATTTTACCAGAACTGCCTAAACACAAACTGAAGACAGATGCTCCAACAAGGTGGAATAGTGGCTTTGACATGGTTGATCGGTTCCTTGAACAGCAGCCTGCCATCTGGGATTGTATGGGATTTAAGATTTAATCAGACCTAGTAGCAAGCCAAGGTGTGAAAAATATTTTAGTTAATTGAAATAAAATAAAAAACTAGACTTTAGAATAAAATTATTATAAAAAGATAGTGTACACACAAAACCAACAAAAAAAAAAAAAAAAAAAAAACAGAAAATGTCTTTAGTTTTGTTTGTCAATTTGACACGACAGCCTTGAGGAGGCAGTGGCGCAAAAAGTGGGTATGCGCTATATGCAGCGCATAGGGGCGCAGCACCAGGGGGGCGCCAAAGCGATGGTATTTTTTTTTTTGTATTATTCTATACATAGATGCTGTTGTGCGTTTCTAAATAATTTCTGCATTTGTTGTTAATGTTATATAACTTTTTAGAGGACTAACAGGCTAGAGTAGGATATTCATAAGATTACATCATAGAATTTTGACATAGGGGGATAATATCGCGAGCACGCGGTGGCTCCGTGAGCGCTGAGCGAGCAGGTACAAGTCGAAAAAGATGGATAAAGCAAAAAAGCTGTCGGGACTAAAAATAGAAAAAGAAAGAGGGAAAAGGAGATGGCATGTCAATTGATGTGCCAGCAGCTAAATAAGTGGATGGTCAAAGGCAACAGGTAGGATTTAAAGTGTGACGTCCACGCATGTAGGCTAGGAGATTCCCGGTGGGCCGACGTGCTTTTTGGGCCGATACATCTAATAGGCTATAAAACTCGTACATCGACGGCCCATTCGTTTTGTTTTGCTTAATTGGTGGCGCTGGGTTAGTGCCGTTGTAATGCATTGGTCAACAACAAAAAAAGTCAGCGTTATTTTTATTTTTTTACATTTTTCATTAAACACGTGGATCAGCGGCCCATTGGTTCTTTTCTTGATTGACACTGGGCTGGCCCAATCACATCTTTAATGTGAAGTATAGAAATTAGTACAACTAATTATGAAAGTTTCCTTTATTTTTCAGTGCATTTGTTTTACAATATATGGCTATTACTATCATGGGATTAATATTATAACTATTATTATGTAGTAGTGTAAATGTAGACAGACACTGTTAGCCTACTAAAAAAGGTTTGAATTTTTCTTTGTTTAATTTGCACACTGAATATGGGTTGGATCTTTTAATTTTGAACTCTCAAAGTGCACCAGATTGATGAATTCAACATTAAAAAGCACAACATTTTCTTACGGGGGGCCATGCCCCCCTAACCCCCCTAGAGGGACAGAGGTCCACTCAGCAGTGGATTCATCACTGTGAAGTATAGTTCAATTTTATTCATAAATTACAATTTTGTACTTATTTCATCTGTTAACTATCACTCGTTCCTCACTCATTACACGGCACAGTTATTTATTTCTTTGTTTTTTTTTGTTGTTTTTTTTGGGGGGGGGGGGGCGCCAAAATTGTTGCTGCATACCCCTCTGACATTGGGTAGTTGCGCCCCTGTGAGGAGGCACTGGTGCATGTGTTTGAGACTTAGTCTAAATGACTGAGTCGTTGTGTTGGCGTGAATGGAGAACTCTTATAGCATACAGTGTTAATTCCTTTATTTTAACTTTTCCTGTTCTCAATTCCCATCATCCTTACAGGTGAGGAAAGGTGCGCATGACATCTGCACACTGAGTGAGGGAGACGTGTCCGGCGCTGAACACCTTGTGAAGACCCTCAAGCCCATGAAATTGGCCACCACCACAATGTCTGAGGAAAGCATGCCTACTCTCTCAATCATCGCCCCACTACACACACAGCTCCTGGCCGACTTCACCCCTGCACCAGAGGATGATCCGATGACCCGGGAAATCAAGCATGCCATCCGGGAAGATTTGAGGAAGAGATACACATCTACAAAAGAGAGGCACACACTCCATACAGCATCTTGCCTGGATCCTCGCTTTAAAGCTCTCCCATTCCTTTCAGAGGATGAAAAAGTGGAGACATACAGCAGAGTGACTACAGAGGCTGCATCATCCCTCGAGGTATTCTCTCTTTTGATATTAATAATTCTACTTTTTTTAGAGAATGATTAATTAATGATCTGATTAATAGAATGCTTTGTATCAGTTGTGTGCTTTGTATGCTTTGTGTCTTATTTCACTGCTTCCCTATGTTAGGTGATGAGGCAAGAGGCTGAAGTCCCTGAGGGGGAAGGTGATGACATGGCTGAGGGGCATGATGACGGTGAGGAGGATGATGCAGTTCAGAACGTTTACCAAACATTTAATGTTGCTGTCACCACAGCAGAGCCCAAGTCGGCACACACCAGGGCTGAGGAAGAGGTTTGCATGTATCTGGAGGCCCCTTCACTTCCTCTCACCGATGACCCCCTTGAGTGGTGGAGCACCAACCATCATGTGTATCCTCTCCTAGCTAAGCTGGCCAAACGATATTTATGTATCCCAGGTACGAGCGTTGCTGCAGAGAGAGTGTTCTCCACTGCGGGAGACATCGTGTCAGCACAACGGAGCACACTCACGCCACAACATGTGGACCAGCTGGTCTTCCTCCATAAGAATCTGGTCATTCCAGAGCTATGAATGTTTAGTACAACTTGATTACTCACAAGTTAGTGTGTTGCATTTTGTCACTGTGTTCTACAGTACAGTATATAAGCTGAAGCTACAGTAAGTTGTTCAAAAATGTTCATTTTTTCTTCTTAATGATTAAATTGGACAATTTTCTTCTAGAAAGACAAGGTGTTCAGGTGGAGAAAAAACTTTTTCTATACCTTGACATGTTTCGACTGCAACCTGCAGTCTTCCTCCACCTGAACACCTTGTCTTTCTAGAAGAAAATTGTCCAATTTCTACAGTATGTTGGTTCTGATCTACTTCCTAAAGGAAATAAGCCTTTCATTTATTTGTTATTGTTTAGTTCAACTTGATGAGTCACAACACAATGTGATGTATTCATTTCTGTGTTCTACAGAACATAAACTACATACAAATAATTCAGAAGTTATAACTACACGACACAGAAAGTGCTTTGAGTTGTTGTTACTCAATAAAAGAGTTAAGTAACTCAGCAGCTGACTTTTTTTAATACTGCAATCACTTTGTAGTGTATTTTCGTTTACTGTTGTGAAATGGAAAATCAATAATCGCTAATCGAGAATCGTTAATAATCGAAAATCGACTGTAATCGAATCGGGACTTCAATAATCGTAATCGAATCGAATCGGGAAATCAGACAGATTAACCACCCCTACAAAATACACACATTCATTCAAATGAGATAGAGCTTGTTTTGTCCTAAAGTCCTTTATGTATAACCGGGCATAATTTGGGAGCCAAGCCGACTTAAGGCTCCAGACTCCCGGTGTGGGGGGCCCACTAGGAGGCCCCCCCTAAGCCCAGAGTATGGAGCTCCAACTCGGCTTGGCTCCCGAGATACACCCGGTCTAACCTCCAGCTTGACTCCAGCTACAACTCCAGTCAAGCCAGACCACCGGCCATTAACACCTACCCATTCCATCCAGGGCTCTAATCAAACATTAGCAAAAGGATTTTTTTTAATACTCCCCTGTCACTGAATTAATATATTGATTTTTTTACTACTTTAAAATCAATTCATTTTTAGATTTTGTGAATCAAAGATGATGTGGGCTTATTTGGAACACATGCGGGCTTAAATGGTGCCAAAGTACCAATTAAGCCCAAGCCAGACTTCTGACTTTATTCCTAAATTATCTTATTTTTATATTCTAAAATGTACATCAACTAATTAATACATTTTCAAATGAGAGAGATAAAACTTGCACTTTAACAAATGATTTTTCTTATAAACTACGTCAATATCTTTGAAAAAACCTTGACTTAGATTTTGGTGGGCTTAATGGGTACACTTACCCTAATGCAAGCTACGCACATTTGAAAATGTCAAAGTCACCATGAAATCAATATCAATAACTGACAATTTTGTAATTGAATGTTGCTGTCATGACATTATTTAAGACTCTTGGTTACTGACTAGGTTATTCACTTGCGTCTTGTTTAATTTATCATTACCCTGTGTATTTAAACCTCCCTCAGTTTGCATTCATTGTCGTTTATTGTCTTGATTAGAGAAGAAACGGTATGAACATTTTATCATGGTTTTGCGCGGTTTTGAACATTTTATCACTATCCATGAGCGCACCTGTGTCAGACTGACGGGATTTACAGCAAGTTTTCAAAATCATGATACTCAAACATGGTTTCAATGATAATTAAATTTTAAATGATAATACTAACCGTTAGGACATTTTATCGTGGTTTATCGTGAAAACGGTAATCGGATTAGGATTTTAGGATTAGGAATAGAAAATCTCTTCTTCTTGATAGCATTCTTTAAGCGCATGAGGACACGTCTGCATGCGCTGTTTTCTGTGCTGCGCACTCACAAAGAGTCGCCTCTCATATAGTGCACGGACACATACACAATTATCCTTCCAGTTAATTTATAGCATCAAATAAACATGAATAAACATCAGAAGAATTGTTGTTTCAACCACGGAAAGACGTAGGTACACACCTTTTTTGAAGTTCAAATATCCCCGTAAACAGTCGGTTTTGTCTTGAACGATTGAGAAAGAAAAGCAGTATAGGCCTATGTCTACTGAATCAGTGCACTGACAGCCTATACTCACTGCACCATTAATGTTGATCACAGAACAAAAGAAAATCACTCACTGAACTTTTGTAACTAATTAGCTTAATATTTGATTTGCCTGTTGTTCAGTGCTGACCTCTCCAACATGAGTGTGTGTATGCGACCTTGAGATGCGTTCCCCGTCAAACATCATTTATCCTTACTTTCGTAATTTTGTTTAACATTTTTTCTGGATTTCTTGATCTTTATATGATTTTTTTTTTTATTCGTATGCTATTCGTTTTTATACATATTTGTTCTGCAGACGAAAAAATTTAACTATCCTGTTAATTCAGAATAGCAGAGATATATCCAATTGAAAAAAATATTATAATCAAGTAGCCTAGGCCTTTTTTATTTTGGTTTGCAGGCTAATAAAAGATCATCAGAAAAACAAATGGTAGAAGTAACTTTACCCGTTTCTGAATATTAATTTAAATGTTGCACATAATAAATAGGCTTAATCAAAAAGCACAAACATGCTTTTTGAAACATTAAAATTAAAATTTCGTTAAATTGCAAACGGATGAAGAAATTGTGTGGCTTTGAATATCTCATGCACGGGTTCGGAGTTTACAATGTTGGCAGCTCCGTTACAGTAGGCTATATTTGGAGCGTTACTTTGCTTTAGATAAAAAAAATTAATATCATTTAATGAATTCTGTTTCAAAATAAATAGTAAAGCAGTCATTTTTATTTGGTAAGCGGCTTAAGGCAGAACAATCCTCCCATCCACCATAGATAATTTCTCAAATTGCTTATCTAATCTGTCTCAGCTGCTGCCTGAACCCAAACAAACAGATGAACTAGAAGAACTAACTAGCACTATGAGCACCATTCTCTCTAGAACATTGGATGTGGTTGCACCTATTAAATTAAAAAAGGTCAGAGAGAAAAATAAAGCACCATGGTATAACAATACTACGCATGTTTTAAAGAGAGAAACCCGTATTTTAGAGCGTAAATGGAAACAAACTAATTTAGAGGTCTTTAGAATCGCGTGGAAAGACAGTATGTCGCGTTATAAAAAGGCCCTAAAAGCTGCCAGGGCTGAGCACCTCCGCAAACTAATAGAAAACAACCAAAACAATCCAAGGTTTCTATTTAACACCGTGGCTAGACTAACAAATAAACAGACGTCACCCGAACAAAATATCCCGTTACAGTTCAGTAGTAATGATTTCATGAACTTCTTCACTGAGAAAATAGAAAGCATCAGAACCACAATTATAAACGTTCAATCTTCAATCGCGCCTTATAATTCCGCTTCAATTATCACCCCGAAAGAACAATTACAGTGCTTTACAACTATAGAACAAAAAGAGTTAAATAAACTTATCACTTCATCTAAAACAACAACATGTTTATTAGATCCTATACCAACTAAACTACTGAAAGAAGTGTTACCTGTAGTGGAAGAGCCTCTCCTCAATATTATTAACTCGTCTTTATCTTTAGGTCATGTTCCAAGAACATTTAAACTGGCAGTTATAAAACCTCTCATTAAGAAACCACAATTAGATCATAATAATCTAGCAAATTATAGACCCATTTCAAATCTTCCATTTATGTCTAAAATATTAGAAAAAGTGGTGTCCGCTCAACTGGGATCTTTCTTGCAACAAAATGATATCTATGAAAAGTTTCAGTCTGGATTCAGACCGCATCATAGCACTGAAACTGCGCTCGTTAAAATCACAAATGATTTACTTTTAGCTTCTGACCAAGGCTGTATCTCAATACTAGTTTTACTTGATCTTAGTGCTGCGTTCGATACTATAGATCACACAATACTCTTAGATCGACTACAAAATTATACTGGTGTTCAAGGACAAGCACTAAGCTGGTTCAAATCATACCTATCTGACCGCTACCATTTTGTCTATTTAAATGGAGAAAAATCGATCATAACTCCAGTAAACTATGGAGTGCCGCAGGGATCTGTATTAGGCCCTCTGTTATTTTCAATATATATGATGCCACTTGGAAATATTATAAGGAAACATGGAATTAGTTTCCATTGTTATGCTGATGACACTCAAATATATATTTCATCACGGCCGGATGAAAACGCTACATTTTCCAAATTGACAGAGTGTGTTAACCTGTTAACCCTCACCAGTGCGTCGGCGCACTGAAGCGTTTTTTTATTTATTTAGTTCAAAGTTACTATCAGATTAAATGTTTTACCTTGACAAACTATACATCATTAAAAAGATATAAGACTCAAGTTTCAGTATTTGACAACTATTGTATTCTGAGAAACTTATAGTGACAGTTATGTCTTATTTTGTGTCAGGAGTTATGAAATGGAAAAATGCGTTGATACCTTTAATATGATTTATGAGCGTCAGCTGGTCCATTCAGAAAAAAAAACTCCGTGCTGTTGTCATGACAGCGATTCACAAAACAACGTCCCTCAGGGCTTTTAGCTAAAAAATGTGCAGACTTGGAGAAATATTGATATATTCTCATAGATTCACATCATATTTCTATAGACAGGAATAATATTTATTGAATTTATACCCAAATGCGTCGATGTAATCATTATGAGCGCTTCTTACTGAGATGTGCTGTGTTTTCAATTCATACCTATAGCCTGAGGGCGCTATATGCACAAAAATACTCCATATATGGAACATGAAGAAGAGACATAATCATGTGACCTTCAAGGACGTCACTGATAGCAGCTACACACAAAGCTAACACAGAGATCGCTGTAATATGCAGATATAGACGTTTTGAAGACAATAAACATCATTGCAAATGATATTTGATATTTGAGTGTTCTTCAAGCAATGCCAGGTATTTTTATAATAATAGATTATATTTATAATGTTATGCTAATCGATATAGACTTTATCATCGTGCATACTATAAATAATATATTTTCTTTCTGATTTTTTTTTATCTGAAGCCAAATTAGATCACAGAAGATTATTTAAAACAATCGACTTGAGTTATGAAATAAGTTTGAAGCACAAACATAGTTTTAATCTCATAAATGGTCGTGTATTGATGGTGTGCTAAGCTAACATGCTAGCTAGCTCAGGTGCACCTGTCACCTAGAAGTTATTCTTTTATGGGGTTTTTTTCTAAATAGTAATGCTTTTCTGAAATGTTTTAGTGCATTTGATACAGTTTCAAATATAAGTGAGAACTTTGATAAAATAAATTAGGGATTGAAACCCTATGAATAGCCTGTGAATAGCCAGTCGTTAGTAACTACACTGCTCAAAAAAATTAAAGGAACACTTTGAAAACACATCAGATCTCAATGGGGAAAAATGTCATGCTGGATATCTATACTAATATGGACTGGGTAATGTGTTATGAACGAAAGGATGCCACATCGTTTGATGGAAATGAAAATGATCAACCTACAGAGGATTGAATTCAAAGACACCCCGGAAATCTAAGTGAAAAAATGATGTAGCAGGCTTGTCAATTTTGCTGAAATTTCATTGCAGCAACTCAAAATGGTACTCAGTAGTTTGTATGGCCCCCACGTGCTTGTATGCATGCCTGACAACGTCGGGGCATACTCCTAATGAGACGACGGATGGTGTCCTGGGGTATTTCCTCCCAGATCTGGACCAGCGCATCACTGAGCTCCTGGACAGTCTGAGGTGCAACCAGGTGATGTCAGATGGACCGAAACACAATGTCCCAGAGGTGTTCTATTGGATGTAGGTCAGGTGAGCGTGGTGGCCCTTCAATGGTGTCATTCCTTCATCCTCCAGGAACTGCCTGCATGCTCTCGCCACATGAGGCTGGGCATTGTTGTGCACCAGGAGGAACCCAGGACCCACTGCACCAGCATAGGGTCTGACAATGGATCCAAGGATTTCATCCCGATACCTAATGGCAGTCAGGGTGCCATTGTCTAGCCTGCAGAGGTCTATACATCCCTCCATGGATATGCCTCCCCAGACCATCACTGACCCACCACCAAACCGGTCATGCTGAACGATGTTACAGGCAGCATAACATTCTCCACGGCTTCTCCAGACCCTTTCCTGTCTGTCACGTGCTCAGGGTGAACCTGCTCTCATTTGTGAAAACCACAGGGCACCAGTGGCGGACCTGCCAATTCTGGTGTTCAATGGGAAATGCCAATCGAGCTCCCTGGTGCTGGGCAGTGAGCACGGGGCCCACTAGAGGACGTCGGGGCCTCAGGCCACCCTCATGAAGTCTGTTTCTGATTGCTTGGTCAGAGACATTCACACCAGTGGCCTGCTGGAGGTCATTTTGTAGGGCTCTGGCAGTGCTCATCATGTTCCTCCTCGCACAAAGGAGCAGATACCGGTCCTGCTGATGGGTTAAGGACCTTCTACGGCCCTGTCCAGCTCTCCTAGAGTAGCTGTCTGTCTTCCTGGAATCTCCTCCATGCTCTTGAGACTGTGCTGGGAGACACAGCAAACCTTCTGGCAATGGCACGTATTGATGAGCCATCCTGAAGGAGCTGGACTGCCTGCGCAACCTCTGTAGGGTCCAGGTATCGCCTCATGCTACCAGTAGTGACACTGACCCTAGCCAAATGCAAAACTGGTGAAAAACAGTCCGAAAAGATGAGTAGGGAAAAAAATTTCAGTGGCCTCCACCTGTAAAACCATTCCTGTTTTGGGGGTTGTCTCACTGTTGCCCATCTAGTGGACCTGCTGTTAATGTCATTAACACTAAAGCAGCTGAAACTGATTACCAACCCCCTCTGTTACTTAACTGACCAGATCAATATCCCAGGAGTTTAACTGACTTGATGATATTCTCTGATTAAAAAGTGTTCCCTTTATTTTTTTGAGCAGTGTATAATGCAGACAAAAGATATGCATATTTAGATCCATAACCAGGCTGGAGGTGTGTGAATGTGTACTGGGGAGACTGAGACTGAATGGGGCTCGTTTGCACCACAAAACAATAGAGACAATAGACTGAATAGATGATTTAGATGATGACTAAACATCAGTAGCATTTTTAGAGTCTAATCAAAATAAAGTAATTTGACATGATCTTGAAAAACATTTAACCAAATACAGAGTTTTAGACTTATCATTTTCAGATTTTAAATATAACATGGTCACACATATGGCTTTAGCTGCAGTGCATTTCTAGATTGCTCCAGGGCCCACTTCAATTTTATTTTCATGAATATGTTTAATAAAAATAAATTTCTAATAACTTTACAAAACTTTGAAGCTATTTAAAAAATGTTTTTTTCATTATGACAATAATTAATTCTACATTTACAATAAACTACCAGGTGTCAGCTTTCAAATGAGATCATACTTGTGCTTTTAGTGCAAAGGGTTCATGAACTGTATCTGTTTCAGTTTGGGTATGTCATTTCTGGGGTTTTTTCAAAAGTGGCGTTGCAGCTTAACAGGTTAAAGATATAAAAGATTGGATGACGCGTAATTTTCTTTTATTAAATCCAGACAAGACAGAGGTAATACTTATCGGTTCAAAAAAACGCCCACAAAACCTCGCACAATACAACTTTAACATCATAGGATGTCCTGTTACTTTATCCTCTACAGTAAAAGACCTGGGTGTTATACTCGATTGCAACCTGTCTTTTGAAAATCATATTTCATATGTTACAAAAACAGCATTTTTCCACCTTAAAAACATTGCTAAGCTACGTAATATGCTATCAGTTTCTGATGCAGAAAAGTTAGTTCATGCATTCATGACCTCGAGACTGGATTACTGTAATGCTTTATTAGCTGGTTGTCCTGCATCCTCAATAGAGCATCACAGTCCCGCCCACAGCCGGTGCCGGAAGTAAAAATTCAATACAATTTCTCCATTGACAGTTGGGGTATAAGCCATAAAAACGTAACCATACATGGTAGACTTAAAACCAGCTACGGCTGTACTAAGCGATTGTATATGCTCATATAACCGCCAAAAGTTCATGGGGCACTAACCTTGTTTTGAGATAAATGCCTTTTATTCGCGATGTCTTGGAGAAGTACTTCATTACCCACAATCCTAAACAATCCCACAGTGATGCATCTGATTGGTGGAGCTCGTGTAAACCCCGCGAAAGTTCGTGAAGACTCAAGATAAATAGAAAAAAAAAAAAAAACTGTTGCGTTTTTTTGCACTGTATCACTGATGTGACATTTGAACCGAGGAGTCTTCATATATGGTATGAGTCATATCAAGCATTTTATGATGCCACTGTCAAAACAATATTTAGCTTAGGCATACCCAGAGCCATAGAGAGCTCTTCATGCATTTACTGAACATTTGTGTAATAATTTATGGCAAGTTAATAAACTGAATATGATGCACTTTCTGGTTTGCTGACCTTCACTTTTTAATTTTCACTTGTTGTTATTAAGAAAATACATTAAATGTTATTAAAATTAAGGATGAACTATAACTTCATGAATAAAATGAGCATGGATCACAAGTGGGAAATTGTTGAGGCATTTGTCAGCAACCTGCCCGTGGGCCGCTGAAACTGATGAGCAGAACGCCGCGCGGACTGCCAGATCTGCACCCGTGAGCCGCGGACCACCAGCCATGCTTTCCAGTCTATTTACACAATTACTACTGAAAGAACTGCTATAAACGGCACAAGAAAAAGTTCGCGTGGCTGTCGTCAGATTTTAAAGTCGCTCTAAAGGCTCTTTCGCGGTTGTGGCTTCAGTCGACTTCAGTGAGGCGCGGTGGTTTATGGGATGAGTAGTTCCTTCGCTCGGAAATGAAAATATGTACACAGTCTTGTACCTTTGACTTTTTTTGGATTTTCTCGCCGTTTTTTCACTCGAAATGATATGTTGTATGCCTATGAGTTCAGCCGTAGCTGGTTATCCTCAGACATGCTCTAAAACTCTTTAGATACGGATTTTCGAAAACGTCAATGGGAGAAATGAATGGGAAATTTACTTCCGGCACCGAAGCGCTCTCGGGCTGTGGGCGGGACTGTGATGCTCTATAAACAAGCTACAGTTAGTCCAAAATGCCGCCGCTATAGTTCTTACGAGATCAAGAAAACATGATCATATAACACCGATTTTATCATCACTGCATTGGTTACCTATAAAGTTCCGTATTAATTACAAGGTATTGCTACTGACTTATAAAGCCCTAAACGGCTTAGCTCCAGTCTATTTAACGGATATTCTATCGCCCTATAATCCATCGCGCTCTTTAAGATCACTAAATTCAAGGCTTTTGGTCATACCTAGGATATCCAGAACCACCAAAGGAGGGAGAGCATTTTCATATTTGGCTCCAAAACTCTGGAATAGTCTTCCTGATACTGTTCGTTGCTCAGACTCGCTCTCCCAGTTTAAAACTAGATTAAAGTCGCATCTCTTCAGCCAGGCATTCATATAATCCTACAGTTCAAACTACAATCCGGCCTCTATCCAATGCCAGAGGAGAACTGGCCCCCGACTGAGCCTGGGTTCTCCCAAGGTTTTTTTCTCTCCATTAAGGCACCTGATGGAGTTTTAGGACACCATTAGGTCACTTGATGGAGTTTTTCGGTTCCTTGCCACTGTTGCCTTTGGCTTGCTCAGTTGGGGATATTTTGGGGATATTTAATTTAATTTGATCAATCAATAAATTCCTCTTGAAACAAACTTTGTTGTATTATTTTAATTTAATACTGTGAAGCTGCTTTGATCCAATCTGTATTGTGAAAAGCGCTATACAAATAAACTTGACTTGACTTGACTTAAGGTGACCTTGGAACTCTAAAACCAAAAAGGAGGAAAAAAACCTAAATGTTTTTGCTCATGCAGAATGAAACAATTCGTTTTTAATTCCTAATTTTAGACAAATAACAAATATATTATAGTTGAACATAAGTTTGAAACAGCGCTACACATTATAATAAGGAAATTAAACTTATTAAATCAGGTGATATCGCCCAAAAAAAGAAAGAGAAACATCGGACCTTATGAAAAACAAATAGGCAAGACACCTTG
Organism: Leuciscus leuciscus; assembly: GCF_965113295.1. Lineage (NCBI taxonomy): Eukaryota > Metazoa > Chordata > Actinopteri > Cypriniformes > Leuciscidae > Leuciscus > Leuciscus leuciscus. The sequence continues at coordinate 3,149,160 of NC_138723.1, forward strand.
CTATAACATCAACATGCATTCACCATTCTTACAATCACCAAATTGTGTTCTGTTCAGTTGTATTTAACATTTCTCCTCGCAAAATGAAATTCGTTTCAAACACAGATGTGATAAGAACAGTATGGAAATTATTAGCAACACTAACACAACAGCAAAGCTAATGTTTTATGCTCGTTTAAGCTCAAACTGACCAAAGTAAAAACTTTAACGTTTCAATCATTAAATTAAACTAGCTGAATCGCAGGCTATCATTAGATAAACTGCAGCCAAACTCAACATGACTTGTGTTAGCGGTGTATGTCGGCAGTGATGTCTCCAGCGGTGCATGTTGGGGGCGGGGCTTGGGTAGACGATATAATCTGATATCGCAATATTTTTAAGGCGATTATCGATAAAAAATAATAATAATTACATATCGCCCAGCCCTACTACAAAGAAATCTCTAATGTTAATTTAAATTGGTCATGGCTTTTCTTGAAAAACAAAGACAATCTGATGGTCGTTGTGGGAGAAGTCACACTGCTGGACAGAGTCAAATCTTCTGACACTGCCAGAATTTCATCTGAGGTAAAATGTTATCACAACGGTCATTAATCGGCTGTCGGTGAACACGTCAAACTAACGATCAAAGACTTCAGATTTTAGCCTATGATCAGAGGAATCTTTTAGGATTTGCAAAATTTGTCACAGACGGCCAAAATCACATAGTGTGAATCCGGCTTAGATCAAATGTACTGACGGTTAGTATTATCGTTCAAAATTTAATTATCATTAAAACCGTGCTTGATTATCGCGATTTTAATAACTCTCTGTAAATCCTGTCCAGCCAGCAACAGTCTGGCGCAGGCGCAGCGCGCAATGTTGTTGTTGTTTTTATTGGAGAAGGAATGGCGGAAGGCAGTGACCGTGCTCTGGATATTTTTCAGCCTTTTAAGAGGACCAAATCTGAGCTGTGGTCATATTTTGGCTTTTACAAAAGTCCTGAGTGAAACTTAATAGAGGATGGTCACTACAATAGGGGGGAAACACTTCAGATCTGCCGAGTCGTCTTGTGTGACCATCACCCACTGTTTATAGCGAACGCAAGGCAAGTTAACTTTGACCTCAATACCAAAACTACGTCTGGGAAATAATTGGGCACAAAATGTTGTTTTGAGTTGAAATATTTGATCTCACTCACTTTAAATAAACGTGAAGCTTCCGGAGAAAAGTTTGCAGCAAGTGGCTTTGAGACAAAGACGAACGAACAAGTTCAAACAAGACTATTAAAGGAACACTCCACCGTTTTTTTAAATAGGGCTTATTCACATTCTTTCATACATTTAGATAGGTGGGCAAATGCATTTTTGTCTCAGTGCATGCATTGTTTTAGTTTGACAGGGTCGGCGCTAGCTTAGCTTAGCACAATGAATGGAATCCTTTGTTGCCAGCTAGCATGTCCTGAGTAAAAGTGTTAAAAAAAATATAAAAAAAACACGTAATTACTTCTTGTGGCCTGCGTATTCACAACGAGTACAAATAGCAATGCAGATTAACACTAGGTGATTTCCTAGGCAGATATTGACTTGGGACTATATTATGGGGAAGCACAGGCGAAGCACAGCTACTTAGGCGAAGCACTGCTACTTGGGCGCAGAGATATCACGCAACACATGAAATCCCACGACTTCTGTCAACATACCGGTGTGAATAGTAGCTGCCTGGCTATTTTCCCTACAGTACATGAATGGCGATGAACATGGCTGATTTTGTGTGAGCCAGAACCATACCTATATGTACAAGAGTTTACAGAAAATGAGTGGAAATAGAACGACAGGAGGAGGTTGCGATCACTCAACAGCCTGTGTCACAACTACCAAGGATTTCACGGCGCTGATCCATCCTGCAGTACTCGGTTTTTTTTTTCCCGGTGTGATAAAGTGAACTGGAAAAAACGCCCCACGCCGAATGGACCAAATGGACAGCTGTCCACAGAGTAAGTGATTATTTTAAACATGACACATGTATAGTAAACTGCTTGTAGCCTTCTCCTCTCTAGTAGTTATACTAAAACTCCTGAGTCAAAAGAACCAGGCTAACTCGGTGAGAGAAATATAGCTAACTCAGCCCTCAGTCATTTCATTTTACAGGTAACGATAACAGCGATTTTTATTTTAGTTTGGTTGTTCATGCTAAACAGGTTGAATTCAACATGAGGTTATACTAGAGAAGGCTAACGTTATTTGAACCGTAGTCTATATAAGTTACAGCTTCTCAGCATCTATTTTACAACCGAATAAAGACACAGATTAACATAAGGAAGAGTAATAAAAGACAACTTACATGTGCACTTTGTTCTGCCTGTGCTTTGAAAATAACGTTAGATGATGGGACAGCCGTATGTTTCAGACGTAGTACCGTCTTTCTGGGCCCATATTCCATTTTTTCAATGTAACTTAGTCCTCCGGTGCAAAATGCTCTTCGCAAACACGATACTGTTTGATTTTGTAGAGAGGCGTTGAAGTACAGATCTCCAGAGCAGCTAGCCATTTATTTCTCAGTTCCACATTCGATGGAATTCTGTGAAACATTACATTCGTGTATGTCCTTTGCTTGTTCTCACAACTTTTGCTTCGCAGGTAATTACCATCTTTGCAATAACCGTAACTTCTCAAAATAAACAATCCAAAAGCGAAGACACTCGGTGCAGGTCACGCGTGTTGTTCTTCTTCTTCTGTGTTTTGACTCGTTGCAATGCACACCGGTATGTTGACGGAAGTCGTGGGATTTCATGTGTTGCGTGATCTCTGCGCCCAAGTAGCAGTGCTTCGCCTAAGTTGCTGTGCTTCGCCTGTGCTTCCCCATAATATAGTCCCAAGTCAATATCTGCCTAGGAAATCACCTAGTGTTAATCTGCATTGCTATTTGTACCCGTTGTGAATACGCAGGCCACAAGAAGTAATTACGTGGGGTTTTTTAATTTTTTTTTATCACTTTTACTCAGGACATGCTAGCTGGCAACAAAGGATTCCATTCATTGTGCTAAGCTAAGCTAGCGCCGACCCTGTCAAACTAAAACAATGCATGCACTGAGACAAAAATGCATTTGGCCACCTATCTAAATGTATGAAAAAATGTGAATAAGCCCTATTTCAAAAAACGGTGGAGTGTTCCTTTAAGAGTGACATTTAAGGGGTAATAATGTATATCATTGTACACTTATTACACAGATTTTTTTTACCACATAATTACGGGGACATATGGAATTGAGATTCAATGTTTTGAATCTTACCTGTTTATAAATCCATATACAGCGTACAAAACAATCGTCCAAAAACGGAGACGCAAGTCGGCAAGTTGTATTTGAATGAAACGAGAGAGCGCGTCCGTTGCGATACATGGATGTGTGCGGTGTTATAATGCGTTGCTATTGATGACGGTCATCATAAGGAAGGAAGTGCCACAGAATATAATCTTGCTTAAAGTGCGTAGAGCTGCTCGTTTTATTTGTTGATTTTGAAATATTGAACTGTCTTCAGTGTGTGCATCAGTTCTTTTTGAACACTTTCATCTCGTTTTAACAAAACCATGATAATATTGATAATCACAGTAATTTTGGTCACTATAATCGTGATATGAAATTTTCATACTGTCCCATCCCAAAGAACAAAACGTTAATAAACGTAGGAAGACAACACTTAAGTTTTGTAACTTAATTCAATACTGATATAATACACGACAAAAGCTTCAGCAATTACTGTGATATGAAAATTTGATAGTCACATGTCTAGGGCTGTCCCCGAATAGTCGAAGATTCGATGCATCGATATGCGGAGCCTGATTCGACCACCGATCTCACAGTCGAATCTTCGCGGGTGAAACGAGCATCATACCATTTTGGCAATATGGGGGTGCTCAATGTCTAATTGCACACAGAACTACTGGTTTTGTACGGATATATTAAGTTATATACAGCCTTTAATTATGATAATGCAGTAAAAACAAAAGTGAAAAGAAAAAAGCGTTCAATAAATATTTTTAACGTGTTTGTGAATAAATCCAACCACCCCTGCCCTGTGACAGATTTAAGTTTCACTTTCCCTGATCCATGACGAGACGAGGACCATCTTGACGGCAGGGATTAGGCTACTTAATGTCTGGATTAAGAAAATCTAAAGTGTGGATGCACTTTGAAATGGTAAAAGATGATCCAAAAAAAGTAAAATGCAAGTTGTGCCAACAGCTCATGTCGTACCACTCATCAACAACAAATATGGCTTTCCACTTAAAACGGGTAAGTTTCTTACTAATAAAGACGGTTCACTCTTTCATAATGGCGCTTTTAATTTACGAATAGTAATATCATACGTTGGGACTTAAAATATGTTCGTAATTTTTTTAGATCCACCCACAGTATCAGACTGACGACGGCAGTTCATCTAGTAGCAGTACCGGAGCTGCGCCAAAATTAACTCAAAGAAAGCTAGATTTGAGGCCACCATTGTCCGAGAAAAGGAAAAGAGAAATCACGGACAAAATTGCAGAGTTTATTGCGCTCGACATGAGGCCAGTGAATGTTGTGGATGGTGACGGTTTTAAAGAATTAATGCGCACACTTGAGCCAGGATACACAGTTCCCAAAAGAGAGACGGTTATGCATGCGGTGGATGCAAAATACGCGTCCATACGCGCGGAGGTTTACATGTTAATAAACAATTGCAAAGCAGTCAGCCTCACCACAGATATTTGGACCTCGCTGCAAATGGAGGCATATCTTACAGTTACAGCCCACTTTATTACTGAAGCCTGGCGACTGGAAAATTTTGTGTTAGCAACAAAAAAAATGGAGGAAAGTCATACAGCAGAACATATTTCACAAACACTGAAAGAAGTCATTTCTGATTGGGACATTCCAGGTACTAAGATCGTTTCTGTTGTCCATGACAATGCAACGAATATGGTTGCATGCACCAATCAACTGGCCCAAGACCCATCGTGGGGAACTGTACAGGGAGTCCGTTGTGCGGGGCATACACTGCAATTGTGCATTAACAGCGCATTAAAGAAAGACCCCGTGTGTCGCACTGTTGCTGCTGCAAGGCGCCTTGTTTCACACTTCAAAAAAAGCGCAAAGGCCACCACAGCACTTGCAGAAAAACAAAGAGAACTGAATGTTGCAGAGCATAAACTTGTACAAGATGTTGCCACTCGATGGAATTCTGTCTATCTTATGCTCGATCGCCTGTTAGAACAAAGGGGTGCAGTTTCAGCTGTGCTGACGGATTCAACTGTCAGCAAACGGTCCGACCGCGATCTAGAGCTCACAACATCCCAGTGGAGAATGGCAGAGGACATAGTCAATGTTCTCAAGCCAATGATCAAACTGACAGAGCTTTTGTCACAAGATATGAACACATCTCTGTCTGCCACTGTTCCGATGCTTATGAACATTAAGAAACGACACTTGGTGGTACATGAAGACGACAGCGCTGTTACCAAGACCCTCAAGATTACCCTGACCGAGGAGATTGACAGACGATGGGAGCTTAAAGGCCGTCTTTTGGAGAGCAGTATTTATATCAAGGCTGCAATTCTTGACCCACGTTTTAAGAAGCTTTCTTTTTTCACTGATGATGAGCAAAGGAATGAGGCATATACTGTGGTGGAAAATCTGGCTGAGAGTTTAGCTGCCAGGCCTGTACAGGAGGTAGGTGATGACAGTGAATTGGTGGAGGAGTGTGATACTGCAGGCCCTTCAAGACAAGAAAAAGAGAAAGACCAAGTGATGTCGATGCTGTTGTCCAGTGATGAAGAGGAGCAACAGCCAGGGGACAGTGAGATGAAGGCTTATTTAAAGGACACTACAAAAAGCAGTACAGGACCACTGGAATGGTGGCAAAAGAACGAGGAGAGATACCCAAAGCTGTCCATGGCCGCAAAGAGATTCCACAGCATCCCATCTACTTCCACACCATCAGAAAGAATTTTCTCCAAGGCTGGATTTATTATCAGTAAAACCAGGAGCGCACTGCTGCCGGCCAACGTTGACAAGTTGGTTTTCCTCGCACACAATTTGAAAAGACTCAAACGCACACAAGCAGAGTGAAAGACTGGATTTTTTTCGATCGGGTAGGGTACAATTGTTTTCAAACATTTCAGCCGTTTTCTAATTTTAATTGGCTGTGAACATGTTTAGCTAAAAAACTGCCAGATTGCGTTTATTGTTGTTTCGGCAGTTAAAAAGAGAGCGTTCACAATTCTGACTTAACTTTCGTTGTTCTAATAATTTATTTCGTTTTATTTTATTTATTGATCACTCAGGGTTACCTAATTTAACTGTGGTTTGTGTTTTTTTTTTTTTTTTTTTTTTTTTTATGTTCCCCTGCACTTTGGCATTTTGCACACATTTGTTATGCTCCCTGTGACTTGATTCTGACTTTATTTCGTTTTTTTTTTTATTTATTTTTTTTATTAGAAATGTATAATCTGTTCTAATTAAATTCTTTAAATTAATGCTTTTTTTTGTGTCGATGTTGCGCTGCACTGAAAGCATGCTGGCACAGGCAATTTTGCCGATTTCATTTCATTTCGCAAAATGTGAAATGCAAATCCTAGAGAGTTTTTTTTTTTAGGTTTATTTATCAAAATGTTCTTTTATTATTTGTCTGATGTTCTGTATTTCGATCGCGGCTTTAGAATATTATGAGAAAACGTTTACAAATGTTTATCCACCACATTACCCTTTTTATTTAAACCTAAATAAGTTCGTATGTCAGTTGGCAGGCAGTTTTGGTCGCTTTATTAAAAGTTGTTGCTGTGTGCAGTGTGTAAAATAAAATAAAAATAGTTTTACCCTCCTGCTGACTATAGTGTCGTGCCCCTCCCAACCCATTCACACACACACATAGATGATTCGACTATCGGTCGACTATAGAAAGATTCGAAAATTCTGATTCGACTATGAAAATTCATGGTCGGGGACAGCCCTACACATGTCTAAGTTCTACCAAACATAGCCAATGTCTGTTTTAATCATTCATCCATTCAAGTTTTAACAATTTCCAGACATATGCACCCACCTCGCCCCAGATGCCAGCCGTGTCGTCGAGATTGTGTTTCTGGTAGGACAGCTGTCGGATGCAGTTATTAACGGCAACACTACTCCTGCCAGGAGCCATTTCCTCCTCTGATATCTCCACCCAGCCCAGAGATCGCACCGCAAAACACTGCAAACACACACACACACACAAGCATGAAGAACACCAACATCTAGATGATGTGTATGTGGTCAGTCATCAGTGTGTTTACCTTCGCCCCCTCGGTACTGCTGACATAAGACTGTTCCTCTTCCTCCTCAGACTGAGAAAAACTGCACACAACAAGATGATGACACACAGAGATGGGTCAATACTCCAGTAGCTCAAACACTAGAGCCCAATCCTGCTGAGTTCAGGACCAGCCCTGCTCCTGCAAACTTCTCTGTATATCAAGTGTTCCTGAAGATATGAATCTGCTGGTTCAGCTGCGTTTGATCAGGGGTTGAAGCTGAACTTTCTCCAGGAACAGGATTGGGCACCCCTTCAGTAGTCTTAACGTGAGTGGCTTTAGATAAGCGTCTAAGAAATGCATAAACGCAACGCCATATAAATGTTTTTGTGCTGTGATACTGTGTCATGCTCAGTGTGATGTTTGATTGATCTTGTACCTGAGATTGATGGAGGCGTAGCGTAGAGTCGCTCCCTCAAACTCCTTCAGACTTTCATCAGAAGCTATATCCTCCTTCTGAGCGATAAAAACAGCATTATATGGACTTAAAAAAACTGAATAAGGTGTTTGTACGTCTGTAACACCATTATGAACCTACCTGCCAGAGTTCTTCAACACTGAATGTGTTTGGTTGTGAAACACCGTTCCATGTAATCTAATTACAAATGTGTTCATGTTTAAAGACATAAGCATTCACATGGGTTACAACAGTCCTCATACTGATGTGATATTAATAACTGTGTGCACCTGTGGCCCGTCAGCGGGTGTGAGCGCAGGCGAGGCGCTGGCGGGTCTCTCCTCCAGGGGCCCGGGCGGCTCCCACTGTGTGGTGCCTGTGGGAATGTGCCAGTAGTAGGTGCCTGAGGTGTCCTGCACTCGCATCCAGCCAGCGGGCAGGTCCGTGTCCGTCTCAAACGCACTGCCATCCCAATAGGACTCTACAACAAAGAAACGTTTCTTACACCTGGTATTAACATTTCAAGTGATCTGATCAAAAGTTGTCAGGTGAGGCGGATGGCCGTTTACACCTGGCAGTAAAATGCCTTGCAAATATGGATTTCAATGGTTCTCAATAGCTTACAAACCAAAAACAGTATGGTCGTTATGGACTAAACAGTTCATTAGAAGTATCTTTTCCTATACAGAGGCACAGCTGTTACACAACATGAGCCTGCTGTAGTAGATATGATGTTTTGAGCAGAATGCTCATTGTTATTTTAGTCCATTGTTATCCTATAATCCGTGAAATCTTGAGTATTTAATATGTTCGCCAAGATATTATTGGTTATCAGGTAAAAGGGGAAAACACTGAATGAAACTTAACCCCCTGAGGTCGGTTGTCGCGCCGGCACTATCAGGTAAAAGGGGAAAACACTGAATGAAACTTAACCCCCTGAGGTCGGTTCTCGCGCCGGCACGATAGGCTCGTTTTTTTCCTTATCAGTTTTTCAGAGACGAAAAATACTCTGTTGATTTTGATCTTACATACTTGTGTTTTACATCACTCAATCCTGTTAAGTGTGTATTATTTTTGTGTATACTCACAATAAAAACAAAGTGTTGTGCTTTTCGCCAAACAAAGAAAAATAAACATGATGCGAGTTCTGCTTTCTCTCTGTCAGTGTAGTCCATTCTGAAACGCGTCCGAAAATGAACTGTAACTCAGCGAATACTCAGTCAAACAGGCATACAGACACACAGGCATGATGCTTGACTTCTCTTCTTTTAAATGAAGTAATTTTTATAAAAAAACAAATATTCACAGTTTATGTAATATGTATGAAAAGAGAGAGATGTCAGTCGTTCTCATCTCAGCTCATTAAATGTAATGTGACTCCGCCCACGGAGAGCGCGCGCTATTCAAACGCAAATGTGAGGCGATCCCATACAGACCTGTGAAACGCCCACATCAGCTGGATAACACACACAGCGAGTTCACTTTCAGACTCATGTACTTAACGACGCTGTGAGGAATAATACTATCTTGATAATAATCCTGGAAAATTTACCTCAGAAGTTCTGGAAGTTTCATTTCGAGGAGCAAATGGATCCGGCTGAGGAATAGGTCAGTTCTATTTGCTTTGTTCTAATCGCAAGTGTCTGTACACGCAAAAAGACTGTTTAAATATGAATCGCGTTTCTGTGTGTGAATGAATGAACGCACAGATGCGCGCTGTTGTGTAGCTACTACAGCTGGCAAAAATACCGTTTAAAAATGAATCGCGTTTTTGTGTGTGAATGAATGCACAGCTTTTACCAAACTCTACTGCTATACTGAGATGAGTAAAAATTACGGATAGATAGATAATTGATTTTGACGACTACAAAATCAGATAGATTATAAAGTTTTTACTGTAAAATACTGCCACATCAAATAAGCTTATAATGTTGCCAATTTCTGCTCATATGAATTGAATTACGTATGATAAAATGTATACTTTAGTTTTTACAAAGATTACACTGGAAATATTGTTACAATTTTAAATGTTGTTGTAATTGTATAACCTTTTTAATAAATAAATAAATAAATAAATATATATACACACACACACACACATACATATATATACAAGGATAGATGTAAACAAAATCTTAAAAGGTCAATATAAGCCTTCTCTTTAAATAATTTTATTATGCTTTATTAGTGACACATTTGGGTAGAGAATATATTCCAAATCTGAAAATACAGTATGAGAACAATTAACTGTACAATTACTAGAAATGTTTACCTTGGATATTATACAATTTGCAAGCACAATTTGTGAAAAAAACAACAACAACTGTGAACCAATTATATATATATATATATATATATATATACACACACACTCACCTAAAGGATTATTAGGAACACCTGATCAATTTCTCATTAATGCAATTATCTAATCAACCAATCACATGGCAGTTGCTTCAATGCATTAAGGGGTGTGGTCCTGGTAAAGACAATCTCCTGAACTCCAAACTGAATGTCAGAATGGGAAAAAAAGGTGATTTAAGCAATTTTGAGCGTGGCATGGTTGTTGGTGCCAGACGGGCCGGTCTAAGTATTTCACAATCTGCTCAGTTACTGGGATTTTCACGCACAACCATTTCTAGGGTTTACAAAGAATGGTGTGAAAAGGGAAAAACATCCAGTATGCGGCAGTCCTGTGGGCGAAAATTCCTTGTTGATGCTAGAGGTCAGAGGAGAATGGGCCGACTGATTCAAGCTGATAGAAGAGCAACTTTGACTGAAATAACCACTCGCTACAACCGAGGTATGCAGCAAAGCATTTGTGAAGCCACAACACACACAACCTTGAGGTGGATGGGCTACAACAGCAGAAGACCCCACCGGGTACCACTCATCTCCACTATAAATAGGAAAAAGAAGCTACAATTTGCACGAGCTCACCAAAATTGGACAGTTGAAGACTGGAAAAATGTTGCCTGGTCTGATGAGTCTCGATTTCTGTTGAGACATTCAGATGGTAGAGTCAGAATTTGGCGTAAACAGAATGAGAACATGGATCCATCATGCCTTGTTACCACTGTGCAGGCTGGTGGTGGTGGTGTAATGGTGTGGGGGATGTTTTCTTGGCACACTTTAGGCCCCTTAGTGCCAATTGGGCATCGTTTAAATGCCACGGCCTACCTGAGTATTGTTTCTGACCATGTCCATCCCTTTATGACCACCATGTAGGAGTGGGCGATATGGCAAAAATATCATATCACAATTTTTTTCAGGAAAATCACGATTCACGATTTTATCACGATTCTTTTTATGTTGGTTTAACTATTTTGTGACTTAGCATTACAGCCAATCTAATGTCCATATTTTAAAAACAAAGCCTTAGGTAACAAAATAAAAATATGGCAGACAGGGGCGAAGATAAAAATATTTGTCATTTTCTTTGTTATTAAATATTAAGATCACAGATACACATTACACATACACAACTTAATATACTAATTAAATAGGCTAAACAGTGCTTTACGTTTTCAGCTACAGTAGGTGTATTTAACAGTAGCATTGAAGAAAGTAATTAAATGAACAAATTTATGAAGATAAAACAAAACAGACTTCACTGTATAAATTATACATTGATACTTATTAAAGCTACTATTAAAGTTAAACTCGAATGAGTTTCTTTCTTCTGTTGAAAATAAAAGTTATTTGGAATGATGTGGGTAACCAAACAGTTGATGTACCCCAGTGACTACCATAGTATATTTTTCTCCTATGGAAGTCAATGGGGACCAGCTACTGTTTGGATAGCCACATTCTTCAAAATATTAATATTAGAAAATATTAGAAGGAAATTAATACAGGTTTGGAACAACATTAGAGTGCGTAAATGATGAGAATGATGAATTTTTGGGTGAATTATCCCTTTAAGGACAAGCGGCAGCGTGTTTACTATTACTACTGTCTCTTTAAGAGCTGCACGCGACGCGTCTAATATACACGCATTTGACAAGCAGATTTCCTCTCACGTTTGCTTTCACTTTAGACATAACCGACTTTGTTTCTGTAAACCTTGTGTATATTTAACGGTATAAGCACAATAAGACTCGAAAGATAGTCCAGTATCCAGGCGCTGGTAGACAGGCTTTTAGTGCATGTGAGCTTCACATGTACGCGCTGAGAAACGCACACGTTAGAACAGAGCATCAGCACGCAAATTAAATGTTTAACCGACAAGGCATTAAAGCACATGAAAATTGTGAACTTTTGTGAATTGCAGTGTCCCGTTCCGCTGCGTTAACATTTTATGTGAATATACGTCGCGTTGTTCAGTATGTTGGGACAGAGGCGCCAGAACAGATATAATGAACAATTCTACAATATTTCTTCAAAAGCAGATCGTGGAGACATTTTAATCGTCCACGATCAAAAATCGTCATATCGCACACCCCTACCACCATGTACCCATCCTCTGATGGCTACTTCCAGCAGGATAATGCACCATGTCACAAAGCTTGAATCATTTCAAATTGGTTTCTTGAACATGACAATGAGTTCACTGTACTAAAATGGCCCACACAGTCACCAGATCTCAACCCAATAGAGCATCTTTGGGATGTGGTGGAACGGGAGCTTCGTGCCCTGGATGTGCATCCCACAAATCTCCATCAACTGCAAGATGCTATCCTATCAATATGGGCCAACATTTCTAAAGAATGCTTTCAGCACCTTGTAGAATCAATGCCACGTAGAATTAAGGCAGTTCTGAAGGCGAAAGGGTATTAGTATGGTGCATGGTGCATTAGCAAACACAGTATTAGTATGGTGTTCCTAATAATCCTTTAGGTGAGTGTGTATATATATATATATATATATACTGTCCTTGCATTCTTTCTCGTGGCTCAGTGACACCTGAATGAAAGGTTAATTAAGTATGCAGCCTCATTATGCGGGCCCATTGTCTCCTCAGGTGTGAATCACGCCCATCCGCATATTGCCTTTCCAAACAAAAAGTGTCTTACAAACTTTAAATCAATGTATTGTTTTATGTGAATGGTTAGGCAGGATGATTTTCACATCATTTTGAAGAAAAAACTCTAGGCGACAAAATGCATTATTCAGAAGTCTTGTGGACACATATTTAGTATGTGTTTTGTGGCCTTATTTCAGAAATTTTCATTTTTAGTTTTTTCAATAACCATGCATAAACATTATTTTCTCAAAAATACAAACATGTACATACATGTTGCTCACATATTATGGTAGCCCTGTTTGTGCTAAATAGAGTGTAATTATACCTTTGCCATTAATATGTTTATAAGCAGGCATGAAAACAGGTCAGGGGTAAAAAAGGTGAGAAGGATGCGGCAGCAAAAAATCCAATCCAATCAACTTATATATATATATATATAGAGAGAGAGAGTGCTTTTTAATGTTAAATTCATCAATCTGGTGAAAATTAAACAAAGAAAAATTATTTTAGTTACAGTCTGTCTACATTACTACTAGGCCTACATAATAATAGTTATAATATTAATCCCATGATAGTAATAGCCATTGTAAAACAAATGCACTGAAAAATAAAGGAAACTTTCATAATTAGTTTTGTACTAATTTCTATACTTGAAAGAGTATATTTCTATACTTCACATTAAAGGTGTGATTGGGCTAGCCCAGTGTCAATCAAGAAAAGAACCAAATGGGCCGCTGATCTACGTGTTTCATGGGGTGTCAGAAAAAAACTGACGCTGACTTTTTATTGACCAATGCATTACACACTAATTACGCACTAACCCAGCGCCGCCAATTAAGCAAAACAAAACGAATGGGCCGCCGATGTACGAGTTTTATGGGCCGTTAAGACAAAAAACGAAACAAAAAAGTATGAGATGTATCGGCCCAAAAAGCACGTCGGCCCACCGGGAATCTCCCGGTAGTCCCGATGGCATTAGCCTACATGCCTGGACGTCACACAAAACAAAATCCTACCTGTAGCCCTTCACTATCCACTTATTTAGCTGCTGTCGCATCAGTTGACATGCCATCTCCTTTCCCCTCTTTCTTTTTCTATTTTTAGCCCCCGACAGCTTTTTTGCGTTATCCATCTTTTTCGACGACAACTCACTAACTGTTACTTGTTCCTGCTCGCTCAGCGCTCACGGCGCCCGCGCCCGCTCGCGATATTATCCCGCCCTCTTCTATGTCAAAATTAAAAATAATGACATTGGCAACATCGCTGTCTGTATCTGACAGGACAGTTAACATTGTAAGCTAACTTACCTCAGGCTTGCTTTCCGACGTGCGGTTCTTTGTTCGGCAGTGTGTCATCAGACTCTCGGTGTTAAAGACTTTGAAAACAATTCTGCCCTACTCTGACTCGGATTGGCTGTCAGGTTTCGGCATTAGGAATGATGATTGTTTTTTTAAAGCTGCTAAGTTTATGGTAACTATAGAGATATAGCGGGTAAATGCTGGCCACGACCCCCCCTCCCATCCCATAAATATTTTCTCATCGGATCTGCACAAATCACGTAGGTGACCCATTTTGGTTTTAAAACGGCGAATTTCGCCGAAAGGTGAGGAGTTTTCATGCCTATATAAGGAACTGAAAAAAGCACAAATGTCAGGGCATGTCAGAACATCTCAAGGACCCCAAAAACACCTTAGACCCCAGAGGGTTAACTGATAGCAACAGTTCCTATAACAAACAGTTGAGTAGGGTTGGGTATCGTTTTTTTTTTGTTTTTTCGATACCAGTGCCGAATCGATACTTTTAAAATGGTACCGGTGCCTAAACCGATACTTTTTTAAAAAGAGCCTCAAAACGATGCTGAATGATATTAAAATTCCATTACTTTTTGTCGGCATGGTCTGGAGATGATCTGGTTCAATTTTCGTGAAAATCGGAGCAACGGCCTAGGAGGAGTTCGAAAAAGTAGCATTTTTGGAAAATTCAAAATGGCGGCCATAGGGTGCAATCGAATCGTCATGAGCTCAGGAATCAGAGGGAAAAAGAATTTTGTGGATTGGCCTTACGGTTCAAAAGTTATTAGCAAAATATGAGTGAAACTTTGGACAGGTGGTGGCGCTAGAGGGAATGACTTAGACACACCAAAATTGGTGTATTTAATGTTGGGACTGTCGTCTATCAGAATGTCAAACCATTATAACTTTCCCGCAATCGGTTCTATGGGCTGCCATAGACACCCAGTCGGAAGAAGGAAGAATAATAATAATAGGAACGGGAACAGATACAATAGGTGCCTACGCGCCTTCGGTGCTTGGCCCCTAATAGGAACGGGACAGATACAATAGGTGCCTACGCACCTTCGATGCTTGGCCCCTAACTAACAGATACAATAGGGGCTATCCCCTTCGGGGCTTGGCCCCTAATAACAGCAAAGTAGTCTGTACTCTTGGTATGCTACAAACCAGCTTTACATTTCTGCAATTCTTTTCACGTTTTTTGCCTTCTCTGGCAAAATACAACACCTCTCCTGACTTACTGCATGTCCTGCACAAGGTGAGCATTATTTTAGAACGCGTCACCTTAAAGGCCTTGACGCGAAACCCCTCATGTAAGAAGAACGCCGTCATGTTTACAACTGAGACAATGAGTTTACATCATTAGGGTCAGCTGAAGGCTAGATTTTCAAAAGTATGTGAAGTTCGCGGCTCTATTGTTGCAGTAAACTTGCACAACGTTCTTTAATGATTCATTTATTAGATGTACGCCGGTCTGTTATTGTAGGGACGTAGACTTCACATTTTCACACTAAACATGACGCGGACCAAAACGAACTGTGATTGGTTGCGTTACTTGTCAGTCAGTCTTTGGCTGATATTTTTATTCTTAAAACATGTAAGTAAATGTGGTTTGTCATTTAAGAAACCTTTATAATGATCATGATTCATGTTAGTTGATCTATAAAGCACAATGGGTGCCATAGTACGCACCGGCACCACAGTTCAGAGAATTGTATCTGTCAGATTTACAACACGTCAATTCATCCACTTCTCCAGAAATACATGAAAGTAAGTGGCCAGTGAAGTGTGAGAAGAACAGAGTAAATTATATAGTTACCATAAACACGTCATCAATTTATGATTGAAAGGATTGTTATTGCCGCTTCCATAGCCATCAGTGTGTATTTTACAAACTATAAATGTTGTTTTGCTAATAATTATGTGTATTTGAATGTCTGAAACCTAAAATAAACCTTATGTGGTTGAAAACCCAGAATACTTGTGATAGGCTATATAACAGCGCTGAGGTAACGCGCAAACGCAGATTTGAATTTAGAAGCTGATGATCACTCGATCTGAACGTTCTAATCACACTGGTGTGAACGATCAATACGCTTCAAAGGGTTAACTAGCGATCACATGCGGTGATGATGCTTGCATTCGTTTCGGAGAACCAGGGGGCAAATATTTCAACCGACAGCTGAGGCATGTGGCACCGAAACCTGCATGGTGATTCGGTCCGGTTACATACCGGTTTCATATCGGTACCAGGTTTTGGTACCCAACCCTATAGTTGAGAGCTAGATATTCTTTATCGCCATCATTAAAATCACTGTAAGTCACGGGCAGCATAGCATAGCAACAACAGTGCAAACCTCAGCAGGATATGAGTGATCTGGATCAAAGTATCAATCTAATCCAAGACCGTTATCTGACCAACCAAACGCTTGATTCCCAAAAATCTGTTTGGTGTTTTAGTGAACAACACATAGTTTAAAGGGACACTTTACCTCTGGAAAGATGAATGTGTATTTAAAATAGGTCATTTATGTAGAAGAAATGTTAAATTATTTTTGAATTTGGAGCTTTCTAGACTAAGAAAAGCCTGAAAATTTATTTTGGGCTTATGTGGATGAAAGACAACAACTCCCAGAATGCACTTGCTTCGCTGCCCTAGGAGGCCACTCCCAAGCCACGCCTACCGGTAAGAGAGGGCAGTTGACAACAACAAAGCTAAGCTACTAGCGAGTCTCCGTGATGAGTTTGCCCTGGATTTCGAGATCGCCCAAAATGTCCGGGATTCGGCTTTTGCGTTCTACAGTCGTCATTCATCATGTTTACTGTGGTGAGCAGGACGAGACTAAGGGAGAACGGCGCGGGAGAACGGCACGAGGCCGGTGGCGTGATTACTGAGACGCACCGGTCTCGTATCTCTCACGGAGGAGCGGGAATTTTCTTAGCAATGTTAAAACGCACATCAACCGATCACTTGTTTAGCGTTCATGTAAACACTACATTCAGATTCACCAATCGAAATGAATTCAGCTAGATTGAAACAAAAGGTGTGCATGTAAACAATGAATGGCGACCGCAGAAAGCAAAAGCCGAATCCCGGACATTTTGGACTTTCTCGACGGCTGGACATGTCCGGGAAAAAGAGGATGGCATTGGAAATCAAACGCACTGGCACTGATCTGTGATAGGTCTGTTAGCGCATTAGGTCCAACCCCCTATGGGCGGGTTTGAAAGGGTGGAAACTAGTGCTTGTAGTCTCAACAGAAATCCCCCCCTTTAAACTTCCTCGGACAATGACGCAAAATGACGATTTTTGCGTCATTGTGGGAGGAAGTGTTAAAGGGGTACTCCACCGAAAAATGAAAATTCTGTCATTATATACTCACCCTCATGTTGTTTCAAACCTGTATGAATTTCTTTCTTTTGCTGAACAGAAAGGAAGATATCTAGAAGAATGTCAGTAACCAGACAGTTTTAGATACCATTGACTTCCATAGTATATATTTTTTCCTACTATGGAAGTCAATGGTATCTAAAACTGTCTGGTTACTCACATTCTTCTAGATTTCTTCCTTTCTGTTCAGCAGAAGAAAGAAATTCATACAGGTTTGAAACAACATGAGGGTGAGTATATAATGACAGAATTTTCATTTTTCGGTGGAGTATCCCTTTAAGAGGTAAATACGGATTTCTCCCGTCTCAGGGGAAAATGAGAGAGTGTTGCACGACCATTCCATAGTATGACTGGGTTTCTAACAATGCAAAGCTTAATGCAAATGGATGGAGTGTTCCTTTAAGCTGACTACACTTTATTTCTTCATTTTTATTTTCATTTTTAGTTAAAATACAAAACAAAATTTGATATATTATTTTGCTTCATCCAATAGCACAACCAGAGGAATTAAGGGTTGGGTCGATTTGAATGTGCGTAATACACAAATGCGAACAGTAGTTTGAAGCTTTCCAAATATGTCATTTTAAAGCCCCTCATTACTGGCAAATATTTTAAACCCAGTGTTATTGGGATGTGTCAGATAATGTGTCAGATTGTATTCACTACAAATGTTAAATGTCTGGAACTACCTCTGGATGTGGTTTGAGAGGATGTCTGATCAGCGGAGCTGGATCCCACTATGGTGTAGGGTGTTTCTCTGGGATCATCTGCTGGTGTGTGTGCTGTACCTGGCTCTCCGTCGGGGGTGCTGCTCGCAGTGCTGCCCTGGGACAGAGACATGCAGCTGGAGTCCTCGTCACTGGTCACGCCGGTCCGACCCAACAGCAGACCAGCGTTTCTGCCGCCACCCTCGCCGGCTCTCTTCTGCAGCTCAGGGTCTGTGTTCACGCATACACCGGGATTCAAGCTTTCCTCTTCCTCTCTTTCAGCTTCCTTGTCTCTCGTCTGCTGTTGGTTTTCCTGATTGTTTTCCATCATAGCGGCAGAAGAGTAAATGAGAAGAGGTTCATCAGCTGCCCAGTCTTGCAGGTCAGAGCACAGCGCTTTCAGGGTCTTGTTCTTCTCTTCATTTCGCCGCTGTGAGTTCTGGTTTGGGTTTCTATCTGTAGATTCGTTCTTGTTTTCAACCAGGTTGAGATTCTGGTCTTGCTGCTGCTGCTCTGCTAACTTGCATATTTGGTTCTGATCTTCCTTCATCCACTTGGTGTTGCTCTCAGAGACTGGAAGACTATGTTCATTTTCCTGATTTCTGCTCCATTCATCTTCCTGGTGCTGGAGGGACGCATCATCGTTCTCTAGTCCTCCCATAATGCCTTTGAGGAGCTGGATGGAGGTTGTGCTGGTGTAGTTATGTCGACTCTTTGGAGAGAAAGAGGTTGAACCTGGAGTATCTTTCAGGCCCAACTTTCTTTCATAAGATAAGCAGAGGTCAAGGGTCAGTGAAGGTGGGATGTACGTGTTTTCATTGAGCAGGTCAGAGGGGTTCTTCACAGACATGACACAGAGCTGAAACAACAACACACAAACACCTTTACTGTAACGCCATCAAAGACATGAACATTTCACACACAAACTCACTGTGAAAAACATGCTAAATCCTGGGCACTAAAATTGGAGTTAATCATTTTACATTTCAATTTTACTATTTACAATTTTTTATCTGTCTCAGCACTGACAAAAAACCTTTTTGTTGGATTGGGTATCGCTCAGATGGAATCAATCCAAATCCGATACTGTGTGTTAACAATGTTTGTTACTAAAAGGACAAAAAGCTTTTATAAAAGCACAATAAAAGACAGTGTAGGGCTGTGCGATTACATTTTATTTTTATTGATTTTTTACTTCCAACGATTAAGAAAACAAGATAATCGAGGTAAACGATTATTTTGCCACATGTGCGCACTTTAACGGTAAAACACGCAAAAATAAAAAAATGCAGAGATTGGCGAGCGCTCACGTAAACACAGCCGTTTATGCCTTAAGTGAATGTAAATATCCATTTTATTTAAATTTTTGTTTCCAAAAATCAATGGGAAAAAAATCAAATGTTACAGGCGTGACATCTCTCCTGAATTTATCCGATTTCCATATACTGTCTAGTTTCTTTGTTTCTTGAAAGACATAAAAGGTGTAAATAAAATAATTACAATTATTATATATATTATATTAATATTATATAGAATCTATATAAAATAATATAGACAATGAACATTATTTGACATTTAGAAATAGTTTTGGCGATTTGTCCTACTGTGCCTATTGATTTCTGACGCGCACAGATAAATGACTTTTATTTTCAATAATAAACAAATTGAAAAATCTTGGGTTATTTTTTCTACCCAAATCCTGGGTTGAGCTTTTGGGTAGGTTTTTTTGGGTTATTTTGTCAGTGTTTGGGTGGTTTTTGTGTAACCCAGATCCTGGATCAGACGTAACAACCCAGTGGGCGAGTTATTTATCGCAGGCTTTTTGTGCCCTCTTCAGAAGAGAGCAGTGCAGCTCCGTCAAATTGTTGCATGTCTTTGGTAAAATACAGGTTTGTGTACATTTTATTTGATCTATAAAAGTTATATATTGTTCTGCATATTGTTTAATTTTATGCAAAGCAACATACAGGGGCGCGATGTGAGTCACCTTCATTAGCGTCGGTCTTTTCGCATGATGGAAATCCCTGATGCCTTGCATAACAATTGTGACCCTGGATCACAAAACCAGTCACAAGTCGCACAGGTATATTTGTGGCAGTAGCCAACAATACACTGTATGCAAAATGATCGATTTTTCTTTTGCCAAAATTAGGGATGTCCCGATCCGATCCACGGCATCGGTATC
The DNA here is from genome assembly GCF_965113295.1 of Leuciscus leuciscus. NCBI lineage: Eukaryota > Metazoa > Chordata > Actinopteri > Cypriniformes > Leuciscidae > Leuciscus > Leuciscus leuciscus. Next base: position 3,169,400 of record NC_138723.1, read on the forward strand.
GTGCCGATACTGGCCCAAAACGCTAGATCGGATATCGGAGGGGAGAAAAAAATGATCCGATACGATACCTATTAGGGGTGGAACAGTACATGTATTCGTACTGAACGTATGTTCGGTGCATGGATTTACACAGAGAATACACGGTATAAAAATAACTAAAACTCGCGTGCACATTATTTAATGTAATACGGAACTAACGATGCTGTTAGATACGAGCATAGATATGCAGGATCTTTAGGGACGGACACCTAATCTGTAGCCCCGCCTTAGCTCTGAACGCGCGTCTATATCGCTTCAAATGCTTATGCTCGCTTTATCATTATACGCGCGGCGCGTCCTATTCGCTTTACCGTACATTAGGGGTACGCGCGAATGGATTCAAACTGTTCAATCGTCGAACTAGACGCGAATTTGACGCTCTATTCGCGTTTGGTGTGAATGCAGCAAAATGAACGATGTCAAGATTGCAATGCTTGAATGTGTGTGTGTGTGTGTGTGTGTGTGTGTGTGTATATGTGTGTGTGTGTGTGTGTGTGTGTGTGTGTGTGTGTGTGTGTGTGTGTGTGTGTGTGTGTGTGTGTGTGTGTGTGTGTGTGTGTGTGTGTGTGTGTGTCAGAGAGAGAGAGGCACGGGCGCGATCGAAAAACATACTCCGTCATTTTCATACAGGACATCATTAAAACTGCAAAAAGTGTTTAGCCTACTTATATTTGTGTAAAACACAACATTGTGCTTTTGTCAAACTGTAAACTCTTGTCAAACTGTAACTGTCACCCAACCAAAATCACACACACACACACACACACACACACGCTGTTTAAAAGCAAAAATGATCTAATCTTTTGGACATTCATCATATTGCATTGGTTTTCATTTATTGTCCTAAAACAGACTAATCTGTTAATTTTTTAATTTACACATTCTACATTGATTAAAAAAGAAAATCAAATGTGTTTTTAAAAGTAGTATTATTTTATACAGAAATAAATTATTTATAATTCAGATGAGAATAAAGTTAAAGTTAATTAAAATTTTAAGGAAACAAATAAATTGATCTGAAATATGGCAAATTAATTTTAAATTCATTCAGGTTACCAAACATATCTCAAGGTCTTTTGAATAAAGTGTGGCAGTCTTTCATTATCAGCTGCTGTTGTGGACTATATACTGGAGAAGTATTTGTTCTTCATTTGAGTGAGATGTTTTTATGTGGCTAATTGAGCAAAGTGCTTCCATATATTTTATTATTAGTAGTATTAGTTCAAGAATAAAATAAAAATATCGGATTGATATCGGTATCGGCAAATAGCCAAAGCTGCGACATCGGTATCGTATCGGAAGTGAAAAAGTGGTATCGGGACATCCCTAGCCAAAATGCCCCAAAATCATTAGGATTAGGGATGGGCATGATTAATCGACGATCGATAATTGATCGCTAAGAATTTCGTTGATCACGTTTATTTGTTATCGATTAAACTAATGCAGGTTGCGTTGCGTTGCGTGTGAGTCTTGAAGCAATGGAATTAATTTTAGCGCGGAGGTACCTGTGCATCCCGGCAACGTCAGTCCCCTCATACCCCTTTTCCACCAAGGCAGAGCTGGTGCTGGTTCGGAGCCAGAGCCTAGTTTCAAATCGGTTCTTTGTTTTTCCACCGCCAAAGCACCAGCTCCGAACCAGAAAAACTGGTTCTTAAGTAGCACCAAATCATTGCAGGGTCTAGAACGGAGCCAAGAAAGAACCGCTTGCGTCAGAGGCTGGGGGCGGGGTTACCGTGGCCAACAAGACTGAAGAGAAACTTGTGACCGCCATTTTTAAATAGCAGCTAGTCGAGCTAATAGCAGCTCGATTATAATATCCGTCTATGTAAGTTACGGCGAGCTGCACGAACGCGTTGGATTCGCCGTGTTTGGATGCCGATTTATTTTCGCAAACCCATGAGCATCCATAGTAACGCAACGTCTATTATTGTTGATGCCTTGTTCGAGATGCATCGGAGCAGCGTGGACCGATCAGAGCTGCGGGAGTGTTTGGAGATCATACGACTCCTTGTGCTTTTTGATCGCTTTCGCAGTGCTTTGATTTCATGTGCTGATCGTTCTGCGAGAAGCCGATGCATCTCGAACAAGTCTGGTGTGTTTGTGTTTGGCGCTGCCGGACTAGCGTTGCTGGGCAACATGATACGTATGCAGTGACGTAAGATATAGCTCTGTTGTGGCTCTCTGGCCGGTGGAAACGCAAACCGGTTCTTAGTAAGCTCGTCAGTCGAACCAACTCCGAACTGGCAATAGCTCTAGCTCTGAACCAGCACCCGGTTCTTGTTGGTGGAAAAGGGGTATCAGAGCGGGTGTTTTCGGCTGTCACCAGGTTGCGGTCGCGTCTGATCCCAGATCATGTCAACATGCTTATCTTTCTCAACAGAAATCAGTAGACTGGTGCAGAAGTTCTATGGGAACTTCATGCGTTTTCTCAGATCGGATAGCTATCTGATTTATCAAAACGATTCCATTTACACCTGGTCACATAAATGTGTTTTTGCAAAACGGATATAAATCCGATCTTGAATTCCCGCGCTATATGCATATTTAAATTGTTGCACGTCATCGAAAGCAACTGATATGAGCTGCATTTTATTGATCATCAGCGAAAATTTCTAAATCAAAGACCGCAACAAGATATTGCGGCAACAGCCCTGGTAAGATCATTTCGGTTCTTTACTTTTAATGAAGATGATTGTGTGTTGATGAATGACTTTGATTTGCGATAGTTTGCACGTTGGCTTGATGAATAGATGCTCATCTGTGGTGATGCGTGTTGAAGTAGCGTCGTCATATCTGGATATAACATGACATATAGCCTATAACACGCTCTCACACGTTTATTTCTTATCATTTTTGGGATAAGTCAAATTTACATATGTGGTTTCAACAACCAGATGCATCTTGTCCAGTTTCGTCTGGAATGCGTCTCAGATCTCCTCCTGAAGTAGTTTGAGCGATTGGATTTAAATCCGTCTCGAATGCGTTTCGGAGGACATTTAGATTTGGTCTTTTCAAGACCGGATAGCTATCTGATCACAGAAAACGGATGAAGTGGCCATGGGTCTCTGTTTAAGAACGCCGGCTCGTCGCAGCTGCAGGTTCCAGTGGTTTAGAGCACCGCAGGAATCTTCAAGTCTACCGAACGTCCAGTTTCACTGCCACAAGTTGATCTTCTTGTAATAAAGATCTCATCGAGGACAAACAAACTGTATTTTTGTATTTTCATTGCATTTTTAATTTATAAAAAGTTAAAGAAATAATGAATTTCAATATAAAAATATTAATGATTAATCGATAGTCGATCGTTAATTCTCCCGACGATCGACTAAGAAAATTTAATCGAATGCCCATCCCTAATTAGGATATTAAGTAAAGATCATGTTCCATGAAGATTTTTTGGTAATGTCCTTCCGTAAATATATAAAACATGTATCATGTATTTGTGAGAGTGAATGCAGCACAATCACCAACATAAATATTAATGATTAATCGATAGTCGATCGTTAATTCTCCCGACGATCGACTAAGAAAATTTTATCGAATGCCCATCCCTAATTAGGATATTAAGTAAAGATCATGTTCCATGAAGATTTTTTGGTAATGTCCTTCCGTAAATATATAAAACATGTATCATGTATTTGTGAGAGTGAATGCAGCACAATCGCCAACATAAAATGAAAACTTTAAAAGGAGATTTTCTCAATGTTTAAATTTTTTTGCACACTCAGACTCCAGATGTTCAAGTAGTTGCATCTCGGCCAAATATTGTTCTATCCTAACAAACTGTACATTGGAAAGTTTATTTATTCAGCTTTCAGATGATGTATAAATCAAAAATGTAAAAAAAAATTGCCCCATGTGACTGGTTTTGTGGTCCAGGGTCACATTTGATGATTTTATTCAAAAAGAATATACAGTATTTATACATAGGATGTTAAAATATGTTCTCAGAACTGTACCAGGGTTGCACACTTTTTAAAGTCAAATTTAAGGCTTTTTAAGACCTGAAGAAATCTAAATTAATACCGTACATTAGGGGTGTGCAATGTTGACAAAAATCTATCTCTTAAGTTTTGTTGATAATAATTAGATATTTTACTGATGGTGTTTCTGTACTGGTGCCATGGCTGGTTTAGGCCTGTTGTTGACAGCTGACTCACGAATATATTCCTATTTTTCATATTCTACGCAGTGGTCAGTTCACAGCAGTGACAGAAATGAACATTTTTATGAAGGGGCAATATTTGCCACATTAAAGGAGAAGTTCACTTTTGAAAAAACTTTTGCTGATAATTTACTCACCCCCATGTCATCCAAGATGTCCATGTCTTTCTTTCTTCAGTCGAAAAGAAATTAAGGTTTTTGATGAAAACATTCCAGGATTTTTCCACATATTATGGATTCCATTGGGACCCAAACGGTTCAAGGTCCAAATGACAGTTTCATTGCCGCTTCAAAGGGCTTTAAACGATACCAGACGATGAATAAGGGTCTTATCTAGCGAAACGATCGGTCATTTCAAAAATAAATAAAAAAGTTTAAGTTTTATAAGCACAAATGTTCGCCTTGCTCTGTTCTGTGATGCGCGTTCGTGACGTCACGTAATACGCAATTACGTTGAAAAGGTCAAGTTTGATGTGTTTACAAATGTGCGGAAGGAGGACCATATAAACATTTTCAAATGTATTTGTGTCAGTTTATCGTTTAAAATGCCCATTTCGTGTGCGCATCCTGAGTGTTTTAATATTAAAAAGCCAAAAAGAACATTTTCTTCAATTTTTCAAGCGTGACCTTTTCAACGTAATTGCGTATTACTTGACGTCACGAACGCGCATCACAGAACAGAGCAAGGCGAACATTTGTGCTTATAAAACGTAAACTTTTTATTTTATTTTTGAAATGACCGATCGTTTCGCTAGATAAGACCCTTATTCATCGTCTGGTATCGTTTAAAGCCCTTTGAAGCTGCAATGAAACTGTCATTTGGACCTTGAACCGTTTGGGTCCCAATGGAATCCATAATATGTGAAAAAATCCTGGAATGTTTTCATCAAAAACCTTAATTTCTTTTCGACTGAAGAAAGAAAGACATGGACATCTTGGATGACATGGGGGTGAGTAAATAATCAGCAAAAGTTTTTTTAAAAGTGAACTTCTCCTTTAAATTGATTTCCAGGGTCATTTTTACCTATATATGGACAGTTTTTCTAAACTTATTAGGTATGCATCACCTTTTATGTCAAATAAACACAAACACCCCTACGTACATAAATAATATTTGGGCTACGAGTGAAAAGCAAGGCTGCGGTCTGAAGTTTGACATGGGCTCCGGCACGAGATCCAGCACCTTTACAGTGGAAACGGGACAACAGAGACTGGGCCATTACACTTGAATTAGGCTACTTATAAATGTTCATTATTACTTACAATATTTGATAAATGAGCTAAAATGTTGGCAAAATGTATTCAAAATAGGGATGTCAATTTTCACAAATTCCCATGATCGATCGTCCTTTAAATTAACGATCAATTAATCGATTAATCGTTAGCCTTAATACGGCGATATGCGTCTGCAGTGGCTATGGCCAACAGCATGACAGGGTCTGCAAATGCTGCTCAAAACGCTATGTTCCTCACCAAATCAATGAGAATGGTTTTAATATAAATAAAGGGCTTGTAGGATTGTAAAATGTTTCGATGTGATTGATAATTAAATTAATTATTTAATAATCAAATATAACTACTAATACAACGTGTCACCAACGCCGCCTCATATGCGCTTAGAATGTGTGACTGTTGTGGACGCGCTGAATGAATCTGCTACCGTTAAACTGGAGCACTTTGCTAGCACGTTATTTATCTAAAAGAAACGCATCCTATATGAGATTAATCAGATATATTCAAAATAAACATAATATTACAAATTATATCTGCACAAAATGACGCAAATTCATGCACAAGTGAACTTGAACTAAGTTATGTGCCATTCATTCAGAACTACTCATGTTGTGGACCAGGGTTTATACAGAGATTCTTAAATTGAATTTACTACCTTTTTACTACCTATTTTACTACCATCACAATATTTTTACTACCAACACGGCTTCAAACTTCAACTGTAGCAGTGTTAAGTGTTAAGTAAAGTGACAAGTAAAGACATGAAATATCTTTCCAAAATGAATTAATAACATATTTAATCACAATTTAATGAGGCAATTATAACTTAATTTCAACACTGGGAGGGAAAGATAGAGAACCAGAGAGAGCGAGAAAGAGAAAGTCAGGAGAGGTTCTGTAGGTGTATGTGAGTGTGCATGTGTGTTAGGGCAAGTGAGTGAGCTACATTCAAGTAAGAGGGAACTCTACCATAGGACTTGGATTAATCAAGATATCACAACAGGCCTTGGTCCATAGGATTTACTCAATATGTCAAAGAGTAACAATTACATAAAAATTAGAAGACAGACTGGACCTTTAGAATGAACAGCTACACAATGTGTAATAATAAAGTGCAATTGTACACTATAATAACAGTATTTCATTAATAAACAAATAACTTCAACACTAGACACAAGCCGAGCACTGTCCAACTCACAACTTTTTTTAGTGAGGGCCAAATACAGAAAAATAAACAAAGGGCCGGGCCACACACTAGAGGTGACATATTGACACAATACTGTATTTTTACAACCTGGCTATAAAACGCTATAAATCCATCCATATTTTTTCCCAAAACGCTATAAATCCATCCATATTTTTTTCCAAAACGCTATAAATCAATCCATATTTTTTTTCAAAACGCTATTAATCCATCCAGATTTTTTTCAAAACGCTATAAATCCATCCATATTTTTTTCCAAAATGCTATAAATCCATCCATATTTTTTTCCAAAACGCTATAAATCCATCCAGATTTTTTTCCAAAACGCTATTAATCCATCCAGATTTATTTTTTCAAAACGCTATAAATCCATCCATATTTTTTTCCAAAACGCTATAAATCCATCCAGATTTTTTTCCAAAACGCTATTAATCCATCCAGATTTATTTTTTCAAAACGCTATTAATCCATCCAGATTTTTTTCAAAACGCTATAAATCCATCCAGATTTTTTTCCAAAACGCTATAAATCCATCCAGATTTTTTTCCAAAACGCTATTAATCCATCCAGATTTTTTTTCAAAAGCTATAAATACATATTTTTTCCCCAAAAATTGTCTTGTTAAAAAGTATTTTGTCTTTTATTTCGTGTTTGCATTTGAGGAAAAAAACATGTTATGTAGCCTAACCGTTCGTTCTCCATTAAGGATGCTTTTAAAACTTAAAACTTAAGACATCAAACAGAAAACACAAAGCCTCTCTTTGAAACGAATTTCGTTTTGTATTAATTTTATCTTAATTTTAATCCATGTTTCATTATTTTGTATAATCACAACACGTTCAGACATGAACCGAAACTCAGCGTATAGGTAGCCTAGGCTACTCGCCTCACAGACCTAAACAAATTAGAAATATCCTATATCTATTATCTACAGAAAGCTTGAAATTTCTACTTTTAAACAGAACCATTCAAAACTAAATAAAAGTAGGCTATAGGCTAATCCGTAAGAAATGCATTTTTCTCCGGCGCGTTCACTACTGCGAAGATCGCGGGTCAGTGTCAACTTCATCTTTGCAGCTGACACAGAAACACTTGTTTATTAATAAACAATTAAAATGTCATAATATATTTTTTTACAGCGTTTAGGTGCCGTTTATATGAACGCGTCACCACTGCATGAGAGAGAGAGAGAGAGAGAGAGAGAGAGAGAGAGAGAGAGAGAGAGAGACACACACACACACACACACACACACACACAAGGTCTCTTCCTCTCTGCCGTGCGCTCGCTACGGTTTGCATGCGCGCTTTTGCTCGCTCGCTCGCTCTAGATTCGCAGGAGATTTTAACTAATTTCCAGGCATCATAACATTACAAAAGGCAATTGTAATATTTTTTTATTACTATTTTGGTATGATGAACATTCACCCGCCAGTGTGGCGGATAGCCTTTTGAGATTTACTCGCCAAACGGAAAATCTAACTGGAAAATTTACTACCTCGTCAGATGACGTTTACTACTTTTTACTACTTTTTACTGGCCTTAATTTGGCATAATTTAATTTACTACCTTTTACTACCTTTTACAACCCCGCGGAAACCCTGTGGACGCGCTCTTCCTGGAGCAACGCGACACGGCAACTAAACCCAAATAATTCACAATGCTTTATTACAATATTGTTCTCTTTATAATGTTATGTAATATTACAGTCCCAATAGTCATTATTAGTCGTGCACTGCCGTTTGAGCTGCGCGCGCTGAAGCTGACGCTTTACTACAGAGTTCATTCTTAACCAAATGCATCCAATATGAGATAAATCAGATATGGATAGGCATACACAAAATAAACAGTATTACAACTTACATTTGCACAAAACAAAAGGCTGCGAATGCACACGCAAACTTATAGTCATGATGAAGGTGTAAAATGGTCCCAAACATAACTCCGGGGCGCTCGCTTTACATGTTTCGCGGTTGAGCAGCGCGCACACGCATGAAGACCTGCTTAATCGATGATCGATAAGTAGTATCGATTAAATGTATTATCGACAATTAATCGATCGTCGATTAATCGTTGACATCCCTAATTCAAAAGTATATTAAATATTCTATACCGTAAAATATCAAGCAAATTATCAAACAAACCAGTGGTTGTGTGGAGTTTTAGTGTGGAGGTTTAGTTTAGAAGATTCAAGTGAATCCGTAAACATTATTTGCTTGTCTGAAGTTTAAAATCATTGGTTACCCGTAAGCCAATCACACAACGTTTGGTTATGGCGTGTGTTATGCGCAGGCTCAGCCGCATCTAACTTCCACTGTAAACACATGTATGATGCGAAAACAAAACCATCGAGCGAAATACCGGAGTGAACATGGCTGTGAACGACTTTTGCAGATTATGTGAAGTAAATCTACGCATCCACGGTACAATCAGCGTCTACGTCACGGCTCTCAGCCCGCCCTCTGTTCGTTGATTGGCCGGCTGTTTTCAGGCCGGAGGAAAACGGAAAGCTATGACGCTGTCTCAGACTGAGTACAGAAGCGAAATGAAATTGAGCGGAAGTACGAAGTCTGACGTAGTCAGGCTAATTTACCCAGCCCTTCGGTTCGAAAACAGCCCAGATTGGGTTGTTTTTAACCCAGTGTTTTTTAGAGTGTGCCGTTTACTTTCGTTTTATTTATTTTAAGACTTCTGTTTACCGTTCACTGGTTCCCCCTTCATCCCTACGTTTTGAACTTTGTTACATTTATATTTTAAAGCATTTTAAAAAGCACATTAAAATAAAATGGGCCTCTGAGTGAGTTGACGTAGTGTAACAGCGCAGCGCTTCTGGGTTGTACGTCAGAACGTAGGCTCACTATTGGCCGGCTGGTCATGTGTGTGATGCGTGTGATGCGCTGTTACACTACATGAACTCACGTCAGAGGCCCACAGAGAAGAAAATGAAGAGTTGAATAAAGTCGTAATTTTAGTTTTGCGCACAAAAAGTATTCTCGTCGCTTGATAACCTTATGGTTGAGCCACTGTAGTCACTTGGACTATTTTAAACATTGTCTTTACTAACTTTCTGGGCCGGCAAGTTTCAATAACAGTGAAGCCTATGGAGGAGTGAGACAGCTCTCAGATTTAATCAAAAATATCTTAATGTGTGTTCTGAAGATGAATGAGAGTCTTACGGGGTTGAACAACATGAGGGAGAGTAATTACAGTGGCGGTTCTAGAGGGGGGCCAGGGGGGGCCAGTGCCCCTGTGACAACAAGCTTGGACCCCCTTGTGGCCCCCCTAAATGTCGAGTGTGAAATAATTTTTACAAAACTGTTTTTTGCTATCGTTGTTTTTCACATGATCCGTTATTAGACAGTGGCAACACGGAACACAAATGTAACCCTAGAGGGACTGCTTAAATTGGATCTGCAGGTTTTTTTCTATTCAAAAGTTGGTGGACGTTTTGCGTGAATATTATAGTTAAAGCAAAGAAGGAAATATAGAGGTGAGTAAAGTTGTTAATATGTTGTATTTTGTATTAAATGCATTACAGAAGTGTAACGTTAGATCAGCTAATCTTAACCTGGCCGTTTGTTAGTTTGTGGCAGTTTGAAAAAGGATCAAATTATGATCAACAAACTCATGGTGCTGAGTATTTTTACTTAAACAGGGATGTAAACAGCGCGCTTTTCTGCGCCTCTTTTTCACGTCAGTTTGGGTGACTTGGGTCTGAGAGGGTCTGATTATAATTTCACAAAGTCATCTGAAGCCATTCCATAGCTTAATGTGAGGGACAGAAGTCTATTTACATCATTAAATTAAAGTTTATGGAAACTCGTTTTCCCTCATCTGTCAATCATTCTCCATTCAGTATTCAAACAGCGCGCGCGCCTCGTCCGGTTACAGCAGGATGCACGGTAAAACTCTCTCCAATATGATATATTCACATTATAATGCTTGATCTGTAGATAAAAGGCTGTGGATTTGCATAAAATGACTTTATTTTGTGTATTTGTATTTTATGTTTGTTGCTGTTTTAAAACGACTCGCTACCGTGTGCCTGTTCACACCTCAAGGACTATGAATCGGCATCAAACGCACAATAACTGGAATTTTAAACTTCACTATGTGAAGAAACAAATTATCAATAAACTGTTGGACAGATATAGGCTAACTTACACTAGGATTTGTGCGCGCGACATTTCTTTGCTTTGTGCCGTGAACTTTTAAATGCGCACTTGTGCAGCGCTGAACACTGTGACTCCATGTTGCTTTGAGCACATCATTCTGCACCCGCGATGCGCATACGCGCTTTGTGCGCTCTGTTTTGAAGCGTTTCATATTATCATGGTTTTTCCCATATTTTTTATACCTAGCCTGCACAATACATTTAAAATAAGCATAATTTAATTGTATATTATACTGTATGCACTAAAGCTGGTGAAAACCTATCTCAGGTCCACAATGTCAGATGACAGATTAAGCAATTTAGGTGTTCTAAGTATTGAGTCAAGGAGGGCAAAGGCCTTAAATCTAGATGAATTTGCTGATCTTTTTGCAAAAAAACACAAAAATCGTAGAATACAGTTAATGTGACTGATTCTGAATATGTAATGCAAATCTAAATAATGGAAATGCAAATACATTGTTGAATGATTGTTAACATGGTATTTTGCCTGTTAATGCCTATAGTACAGTGCAGAAAATGATATGACAACAATAAGGTCTAAATGTAACTGGCCCCTCTAACAGTACAACTGGCCCCAGCTTGGCCCCCCCAGTTGAAATGGTCTAGAACCGCCACTGAGTAATTACTGACAGAATTTTCATTTTTGGGTGAACTAACCCTTTCAGATCGCATAATTCAGCGAGAAATAAATAGAAATGGAATTATGTATGACAAAATATTTTGCAAACGTGAGAATAAATCAATATTTCTCCAAATATGCGCACCGTTGGACTAAAAGCCCTAACGGACGCTGTGTAGTGCATGTATGTGAACACAAATAAACCGGAGAAAACGAGAGAGAAATTATTTTCGTGTTTATACAGTTTGATTATTTTGCACTCCTGACATTAAATTAAGAAATTAATATCACTGCAACCCATTGGTCAAATATCGAAGCTGGAGTATTTATCCCACAACCCACAACCACAGCCTTTAATTTTAGTGATCGACCGATGTATCGGTTTACCGATATTTTTACCGATATTTAAGCATTTTCCCATAATCGGGTATCGGTTTTGTAATATCGGATTCGCCGATAAACGGCGCCATCTTGTGGCCGTTTTGAGAATTCCGCCATTGCAGCCCGCGTCTGAGGAGATCAGTCAACAACAACTCTGTGCACAGGTAAAACATATGTTCTGCTTGCTTTGCTTTAATTTTTCAACTTTATTTAACATAACAGACATGCAGAAATGAGATTTGAGACATGAATGCCTGATATAGCCTAGTTTATTTATGCAGCTTGGTTCTAAAAAATTGAGACGAACTCATGGAGTCACGTAGCGTAATCCGTCATGTCCTGCCCCAATAAAGACGTAACTTTACATGAATTAAATAAAACAGACATGAATGAGTGCATGTTGAAAATAAAAGCACTGAATTTAATTCTCTATCAGTTGTATTTGCTCACCATTAGTCTCGAGAAAAAAGTTCGTTCATATTGCTGAGCACTCACTGGGTTGATGATCAGGATGCTCACGGCCACTGAATGAAACTTTTGACAAGATTATCTTGTTTAAACATCCTAGATTATATTATTTACTACATAGCAATTATTTCGCTAATAACGTTACACATCTAAATATACCGCTTTGTGGAAATTAATTATTTATTATCTCCACGCGCGATCGCGGTTGAGTTCTGTGTAAAATAAATGCATAGATAAACAGCACTTTGTCAGTTGGCATTTCATGATCTAGATTCAATCTAGAATAGATCATGAAATGTCAACTGACAAAGTGCTGTTTATATAGTCTCGAAAAAAAAAAGTTTGTTCATATTGCTGCGCACTCACTGGGTTGATGACCAGGAATGCTCAAGCACGGCTACTGCATGAAACTTTTGACAAGATTATCTCGTTTAAACAACCTAAATTATATTATCATTTACTGCATAACCATTATTTCGCTAATACAAATCTAAATAAATACCGCTCTGTGGAAATTAATTATTTATTATCTCCACGCGCGATCGCGGTTGAGTAAGTTATATAGTTCTGTGTAAACGCATAGGCCTAGATAAACAGCACTTTGTCAGAAAGGATTTCATGATCTAGACCGACAAAAACATTATTAATAATTAATAACATACTAGTTGGAAAATGCAAATATGCTGTTTTGTTTGTTACTTTCCTGATAATGTTATATTCCAGCTAATATTATTCAGTGAATTAATATTACCCAGTGAATTATTCCTCACTCTTTAAACCTATTAAATGGCACATATAAACCTTCTAAAACTGTTTAAAATGAATTACATTTCAATACAAAATACAATACAAAAAATACCTCCAACATGTGGAACCACTTAAAGATACATCACTCAACTATCTTTGAATATATGTTAGAATAATTTTTGTGCTTTATTTTTTACCTCATCAAAGCTTTTATTTTTAAACAAAGACACTTAGTAACAATGCACTTTATTTTTTGGACTCAGACCCCTCTATTTATTTGTGTATAAATATAAAGTTTTTTATGTATGCAAGGAGGGAGTGATTGTTATAAATAAAATTGTTTGTTCAGTTCATTTGTGTTGTAATAATTGTGTCAAAAACAGAAGTATAACAGTGAATAAATATCGGTTCTGCATATCGGTAATCGGCACATAAACATGCAAATAATCGGTATCGGTATCGGTTATAAAAAATCAATATCGGTCGATCACTATTTAATTTGTTCACTTTTAAACACTTTGCATGTCCGTTTTGCATTGTGACCTCAGGGCTCTACACTACAAACATTTCTATTCAACTACCAGACCGTCTCATGCTGCTGATGTTTCTGTGCAGCCAAATTAACTGGAAATACTACATTTGGATTATCATAAGCAAGCAGGGATGGAAATTAACTTTTTTGTCCACCGGCCACTGTGGCTGGTGGATTTCAAAATCTACCAGCCACTCAATGTTTTTACCAGCCACTTTCTTGTTTTTAACCGACAATGTGTAACTGCATGTGAAAATTAATACTACAAGATCTACAATACTTAAGCAGTTTATTTAATCTCAAGTCTCAATGAAATACTGACATTTTCTCTTTCTCTCTTATATATATTTCTCTTTTTTACCTGGATGTGGCATTTGAATGATTCGTGGTCTTTTATGGCTTCCAGTTTTAGGTTTTTAGTCCCAACAATGAAACTAGGGCTGGGCGATATGGACCAAAAGTCATATCCCGATTATTTAGGCTGAATATCGATATACGATATATATCCCGATATTTTTTCCGCAAAGTGAGAGCAAATGTTCAGTCAAAGTCAAAGCCAAATATGACATGTCACAAGTAGTTTTATTGAAACCGGCTATTTCCACACACACAAGTACTGTCCCCCTTTACTTAACATAAATTGTAAGAATATGACTAATAGTAAAGACTAGTACTAATAAATAAACATTAGGCCTATGCTAAAGCTATTAAATAGCAGTCCCAAACTAGTTTTTGTTAATACAATGTTGGTATGAGCCACTAGAGTCATTTAAAAATATAAAAAATAACACAAAGAAAAATAAAGTGGCATTTTTGGGGTTAATATGGAAACGACAGTTGCCATGGTGAATACACAATATTAACAATAACTGTTAATGAACCATGGAAACTGCTCCTGGTGAACAGAATGAAAATCATACCTGCATTACTTTTATTTTGTGTAATTTACAACGTAACGGCGTTGCATGCTCGTAGTTTCTTGTGCACTTTATATGCAGTGAGGCGATACACAGCGCGCGCCGCCGCATTTGCGCGTGCAATTGAAGAGTGTGCGCTCCGAGCACAGGATAACGGCTGACGTGACAGGACAAGAAAGTCCGTTTTTCTGAGGTGAAAGACTTTATTTCAGCGTACACTTATGTCCTCTAAAAGTGTCCGCCGTCTGTGTGAAACAGTATATTTTTATTTACCCGCCACGGTGGCCGGTAGGTGAAGCGAGTTTACCCGCCACAACACAAAATCACCCGCATTTGGCTGGTGGCGGGTGCTAATTTCCATCCCTGTAAGCAAGGTCGGAAATTAATGGAGGCTTGGGGCAAAAATGGCACCAAAAATGGCAAAAAAAATTATAAAAAACAAGCACCGTTTCGAATTAGCAGCACTGCGGAGGCGGCAATGATTCTTCTTGAATTATTCTTAAAGGGTAACTCTCGCCAAACTGCAACCTATGCTATTTTTGTTAATCTACCCGAGTCAAACGTTCGTGTAAAGCATAATTAGAATGGAAACACCACTTTTAAGATTGACCATATTTTCATTTTCGGTCAAAATGCCTTTTGAATGGGATCGCTAGGGGCACTGCAATGATAGCATCAAAATCGCTGTTTTTAAAACACTAAGAAGGCTCGACACAACATGAAACTGTGCTGGAAGTATCACCAGGGGCTCTATACATGAACTCCAGCATTGAGAACAGGGTTTGTGTATACAAAGTTTACTAAAAAGAAAGGTATTGTACGACTCTATCAGTTAGTGTTTCCGGTGGCTGGAATTTTGTCAGTCAAAAGTAGTCGATCTCCGAATGCAACGTAACATGAGGAGAGTAAAGATGGAAAGCTCAGTTCATTACATTGCATTCGGAGATCGACTACTTTTGACTGACAAAATTCCAGCCACCGGAAACACTAACTGATAAATATCCGTGATCCATTTTAGCGGAAATGAGGGACAGTAAGTTTTGAATGTGAATCTAAATGTGAATTTTGTCATTGGTTTGGAACACACCAGCTTATTCAAAACCTTCAGCCTAACATATTCATACTAAAAGCTAAATTATTTCAGGGGGCCTTTAAAACCAGCTACTGTATTATTAAGATACAAATTAAACAATGCTGTATATTTTTTCAGGTAGGTCTAATTTAATGAGGATTAATCTATATGGTTGTTTTCTATTTGATTATTCAATTTCTGTGGTATTTTTACTTGAATACTACTGTTAGAATTACCTGAAAAAATATACTGCGTTGTTTAATTTGTATCTTTATTCTATTGTAATTATTTATGCTACTGCTTCTAATGTGTTTATTCATTCTTGTTTTATTATTGACCAACACCACATCATAAAAACACAAATACATTGTGTTTTTATGAGGTTATGTTTAAATATTATTGTTTTGTTGCTTTTTTATTACCATGGTATTGACTTTGGTATTGAGTATTGTGTACTTTTGGTGGTATCGGTACTAGATTTTTGGTATCATGACATCCCTAGTGCAATGATAAACTCGCAGGTGCTTTTACATTTCGCTTTAATACCAAATCTTCCGCTATCGTCTTGTCAATCATTGGCATGATTGCAAATTTGTCCAATGAACAAGTTGATATAAGGTGACTTAATATTTTAGCCACAGTGCTGTCTGTTTTTGCTCTATTTTGTAACAATAGTTTTAAACAAAGTCACACAAGAACTGTTGCACATCTCCAAGCAATGGTGATTCTTGAATGAATCTGCGTTTAGAACGATTTAATGAAGAGTGTAAATACCACTTCAGGTGGCGCTTCTGTGCCTCTTCTGCAGTGTAAAGATGGATTTATTGATGCTGGTTTCATTTGATTGGTAACAGTCTGATTGATTGTCTTATTGTTCGAACTGAATTTATTGTTAAAATTCACATTTGAAAACAAATTTTCTATTTTAATTTAAGAAATTGACAAAAGATGATGCATACATTTAATAAGATTAGAAAAATGCTCTTATAATAGTAAAAATGATAGAAATATATATAAAATGCACTTTTAAAGATCATACATTTCATGCATATTTGATCAAACGGCATGATGACAATATCAAAGCCTGACACACATATCATATTTATATGTGTGTGTGTGTGTGTGTGTGTGTGTGTGTTCGTTCAGAGGCAGATGTCATGAATATACACATACATACATACATACATACATACATACATACATATATATATATATACATATATATATATATATACATATATATATATATATACATATATATATATATATACATATATATATATATATACATATATATATATATATACATATATATATATATACATATATACATATACATATATACATATATATATATATATATATATATATATATATACATACATACATACATACATACATAAAGATTACCGCAGGACTAAGAGCATCGTGGATATGATCTGTCTGTCTCTCCTGCTGATGTGTTTATCTGTCGTTCACTCAATCGCATTCACACATTCATCATTCACACCATAAGCGATCAACACAACACACTCATTGTACATAAGATAACATTCACTCACCTCACTATTAATAAACGCCTCTCATGAACGTCGATCTCCGTTGATGTTTCAGAAATCCTCACTCTCCGCCATCACCGTTATACAGCTAACGCTGCTAAAGCTAAAGCTAACGCTAGCCCACGCAACACCCGAGACGTGACGATGACGTAGGTAGAGCGATGCAGCTAATACTGCAGACAACTGGGAATCTGGATGTTTCCCATATCCTACTTGGGAATAACGTCTGGAACGGCGCTAGAATTCGGACATCCAACATGCGAACTCGGGACAGAATTTTTTTTTTTTTTTTTTTTTTTTTTTTTTTTATTAACTCGGGACAGATCGATCAACCCCGACCACAGCGAGGCGCGTAATTTGACGTCACTTCCAAGATGACGGCAAGTCCTGTTTGCTGTTTCGGGTTCTCATAATAATACTATTCTCTATACTGTCTATGACTATTCTACGGTCTATGGTCTATAACATAACTTGTGTCAAATAAATAAAATAAAATAATAATACGTTAATTGGTGTGCAAAATGTGATTTTATATGTTGTGTGAAGAAAAAGTCAATAATATAAATTTGGAAGGAAGTGTTGAAGTAAAATATAATAAAATATTAGAAGGATTTTTTTTTTTTTTTGCAGCAATATAGATTTCTTTAATGACAATGGAAAGAAAGAATTAAAAGATGTATATGGTGGTCTGATGCACAGTGGCAATTTTCTAAAGATTAATAACTCAAGATACAATGTAGAGCATCAGAAGGAAAGGGAAGTTGCAAGAAATTAAAACTGCAAAAAGAAAGGCTTTCATGGGAGGATTTCTGATTCAAATTGAGTTCAAAAGGAGTTCCACTTGCTTTAGAAATATTTATTAACATTCATCCAGTTTATATACTGACAGTATTTTCCTCATTCCAAAAATGTAGTTTTGAGAAATAATTTGCAAAACAAAAATAACAAAGTTTCTAATGTAATTTAATTTACTGAAACTTTAAAAGATCCATTCTATTAACATACAAACTGCCTCTTTGCAAAGTACTTTGTACTGCACTGAACACTTTACGCCCCAAACTGAGCCACTAATATATTTATAAAAAAAGAAATAAGAAATTTTTTTATAGAAAACGTATGGCTAATGCTTTATAACAGTTTAGTGGTTATGCCCTAAAATGAGCCACATAAAAACAATTAATATATTCTTAAAATAGAACCATAATAAACGTATTATAAGACGTGCAGAGACAATCATTCTTCACAGATCACATTTCAAAGACAGCTCGATCATGCAGGTTTGCACTGCACAACATCAGGAAGATCAGGCCTTTCCTAACCGAGCATGCAACACAACTTCTCGTCCAGGCCCTGGTCATCTCTAGGCTTGACTACTGCAATGCTCTTCTGTCTGGACTTCCATCATGTGCAACTAAACCTCTACAGATGATTCAGAACGCTGCAGCTCGTCTTGTCTTCAACGAGCCCAAGAGGGCCCACGTCACTCCTCTGTTCATCTCTCTGCACTGGCTAACCTTTCGCCGCTCGCATCAAGTTCAAGGCATTGACACTTGCTTACAGATCTATCACATGCTCAGCTCCCTACTACTTTCACTCACTTCTACGAGTCTACATCCCTACCAGAAGCCTACGATCGGTCAACGAGCGACGTCTCGTGGTTCCATCACAGAGCGAGAGCCACAAAATCACTTTCCAGAACATTCTCATTCATGGTTCCTTGCTGGTGGAATGCTCTCCCTACCCTCATTCGGAACGCAGAATCCCTGACAACATTCAAAAGACAGCTGAAAACCCATCTCTTCCGTGAGCACTCAACCTCTTAAAAAAAAAAAAAAAATAAATCCTTTCCTTTTCCCTTAATCCTCCCTTGTCTGGCTTATGCTACTCTGAGCAATGCCTGCACTTTGAATTTTGAGCACTTCTTGCATTGTTTTTGCCTCTTCACAATAACTTGCTTATTTTAGTCCTAATTTGTAAGTCGCTTTGGATAAAAGTGTCTGCTAAATGACTAAATGTAATGTAAATGTAAATAATATCAAACAGATCATGGAAAGTGTTTATAACAGCTTAGTGTTAAAGGGATAGTTCACGCAAAATGAAAATTTGCTGTGAATTTTTATTCACCCTCAGGCTATCTATGATGTAGCTGTCTTTTTTCTTCAGTAGAAATGTAAACAAGATTTTTTACTGAAACCGTGGTCCTTGGTGATTCATATAATCATTATAATGCAAGTCCATGGCTACCGTCACATTGAGAGTCCAAAAAAACAAAACTAAAAATAGGCATATTTTTCAGAAAAAAAGAGTCACATGCATTTGGGCTGGCACAAGAAAGAGATAATGGACATTTTGGTTGGATAATTCCAAGTATAAAGTTTGTTAATGAGGATAACATGCAAGTCAATAAACAGCATTAGTTGGATTTTACTCAAACATACCCAATATTTGTAATTCACATTATCTATTAACAATTATAGCAGTTTTTATAGAAATTACTCATGTATTGCAAAGTGTCTTCAGTCGTTTCAAAACTGAAAAACTATAAACCTAGGGTAAGAAAATTGTAAGTGGTCGCAAATTGTTTGCTACAAGTCAATTAATTAATTACTTTGGTAAATTGTCTACTATTTCTACAAAAAAATATTTAAAAAAATATATAAAAAAAGAAATTATTATTTATTCTAAAAAACAAAAACAAAAGTTTGTTCCTGGATGAAGCAAAACACCTCGAGCTAGGCAAATTAACCTAGCGTTAAGCACGATTACTTACAAACTTTCATCATTTTGGGCAAAGAAACGAATGAATAAATTAGTTAAAGTGTCAAAGACAAATAAAAGAACAGACAAACATTACTTTAAAAACTATACTCAATATTATAATGCAGGAATAGGCCTTTTCACATTTATCCGCATGTCGTCACATCCTAATGGGATTAGTAGCGTAAAGGAATTTCCGCTCGGCAGCAGCAATGAACAAACAAAGGTTTACTACATCGCTTCGCAATCTCCCTTGTCAAAAATCATTATCAAACAAAGATAAACTTGAGAAGGGTAATAAATTCTTCTATGAAAACTACATTGTAACACAGTTAAATGTTCAGGGAAGGAGGAGGCATTTCACACACTTTAATCATAAGATTAACAAACATCAAAACGGACGACTGCCACATAAACAAAACACAAAAGTCCAAGTCCAGGCCTGGTCCTCTCTCATCCTTCACTGTCGTCACTCCTCCGGCGAGACACTCATCATCACTCGCTCATTTCCCACAGCTCTCAGCCGTGCCCTGCTTGACACATACACATCTTACACATGAAGGTAAGTTTAAATGTAATGTTAGTTTAACCGCTACTCGAGATGGCTAACAGGCTACCAAACTTGCTAAACCATGAGATGAAATTCATAATGTTGAAAAATTTATAAACCTTACAAAAACACCAACAGGTCAAGCTTATGGGGGTAGGATTGTTGCATTATTCCAAATAAATAGATTGAGATTCACAAACAAATGTAAAGAGATTCACAAAAAATGATCAAATTCACAAATAAATAGATTAAGATCCACAAATAAATGTAAAGAGTTTCACAAAAAATTATAAAACTCACAAATAAATAAAATGAGATTTGCAAATAAAATATATATATTTACAAATGTGTTTTATGTCACAAACACGACTTTGTCTGACATTTATTTGTGAACTGCTTTCTGTGCATTTGTAAATCGCTGCACACATTTTAATTTCATTTTCATTTATTTGTTTATTTTACAGGGACAGTGCTCATTGATTAACAGTAAAATAACTGTAAATGAGCCAGAGTTAGCTCAACAGGCTAATTTTCATCTGTTGTCCCTGGCCAGTTTTTATAAAGGCAACCTAAAATCAGCATAATAAAAATTTGTAAATCGTTTCCTGTGCATTTGTAAATCCCCTCACGCATTTGTGGATTTTGAAACACTTCTAGCGTCGACGTGCAGAAAAATCCACAAATAAGTGGACTCCACCCACCATTTACTCAAGCCAATCAGATAACGGACACATTGTGCTGACCAATCGTAGCACGTTCTCGCTAACACCAATCAAGTTTGGTTTTACAATCAGGGGCGTCTTGCCCTGAAATAACTTTGCTTGTTCATAGCTCAGATAGAAAGTGTAAGGCTAAGGCCCATAAAATTGCTACAGTAAAATAGGTTTATAGTTTGGATTTCGTTAGAGTTAGACCAAGACTGTGTATCAAGTCACTCAAGACACATTTTTATGAGCTTTTGAAAATGCCAGAGAAACAGCGCTTACATCTCTGTTATGGGAACGACGCGTTATGGAAGCGTCATGTTATTCAAGATAGAACACGCTGTTGCTCGTACTGTTACATCATTACTGATGGTCATTTGGGCTCATATTTGGTATTCAACATAATATTTATGTCCTATCGCTATTTGTCACCACGATTGTGCTTTAAAAGACAAAATCATCTGTTTAGCCATTTCTTGCATCGCTTCTACCCCGTGCAAGCCTGTCTAGTGTCTATACAAACAGAGCGAATGTGCAAATCATTCGCCTACTTCGGAAGTAGAATGGGCATCCGTTTACTGTCAGTGAATCATCATCGTGTCCAGTGTAGACAGTATCACGGATTATACATTTTCATAACCAGCACTATAGTCAATAAGGAAGATTATGTAGGCACTTTATATCTGCAGATAAGAAAACACGTCATGTGAAAAATGTGTTAACATTGCAAACATGTTAGTTTTACATTATTTGAAACTGCTACGGCAGCAGGGAAGATAATGGGCTATTTGCTTTTGACGCACTGTCGTGCCGCTTGCGTCCAGTGCAGAGAGGGTGTTATGATGCTCGGGATCTATGATGATCATAATTTGTGTGTAATCCTGAGTTTATCCTGATGGAAATGTAAAGAACCCCCAATAATCTTTTGGAAACAGGGTGTTTTAGACTTCCGCCCGGAGTGTGAAGTCTAGCGTGATTGGTTGTAGCGAGAACGTGCTACGATTGGTCAGCTCAGTGTGGCCGTTATCTGATTGGCTTGAGTAAACGGTGGGTGGAGTCCACTTATTTGTGGATTTTTCTGCACGTCGACGCTAGAAGTGTTTCAAAATCCACAAATGCGTGAGGGGATTTACAAATGCACAGGAAACGATTTACAAATGCACAGAAAGCGGATCACAAATAAATGCCTGGCAGAGTTGTGTTTGTGACATAAAACACATTTGTAAAATTATT
This sequence comes from Leuciscus leuciscus, assembly GCF_965113295.1. Taxonomy (NCBI): domain Eukaryota; kingdom Metazoa; phylum Chordata; class Actinopteri; order Cypriniformes; family Leuciscidae; genus Leuciscus; species Leuciscus leuciscus. Next base: position 3,191,750 of record NC_138723.1, read on the forward strand.
TATTTTATTTTGCAAATCTCATTTTATTTATTTGTGAGTTTTATAATTTTTTTGTGAAACTCTTTACATTTATTTGTGGATCTTTATTTATTTGTGAATTTGATAAATGTTTGTGAATCTCTTTACATTTGTTTGTGAATCTCAATCTATTTATTTGAAATAATTAGGATTGGGTATTGGGTGGGTTTTATCCGATACCAGTACCTACTCGGTATTTTTTAAACGGTTCCGGTGCTTAAACGGTTCTTGAACCGGTACTTAAGAAAACGAAAGCACACACACTTTATAAAAAAAATAATACCTGTCTGTGTGTGTGTGTGTGTGTGTGTGTGTGTGTGTGTGTGTGTGTGTGTGTGTGTGTGTGTGTGTGTGTGTGTGTGTGTGTGTGTGTGTGTGTGTGTGTGTGTGTGTGTGTGTGTGTGTGTGTGTGTGTGTCCAAACTGGACACAATATTACCTTAAATCTTTAAAGATTTTCTGATTTCTGATTAAATGAAAAATTGCGCCGTTTAATAGGCTACTGATGTAGCCTAAAACAATCAAAATTTTGTCTTCTCATATTATGACTTTTACTTTAAAACAGAGAAATATCTGACACTGAGCAGAAATATTTAACACACACAGTATAGCCTCATATAAATATACTTGATATACTTAATACTTGAAATGCAAGATTTGCAGTTGGCATTAAAATACTAGACTTCCATGTCCACCACAACACTGGCAGCTGAACTTTATCTTAAGTCAAGCGTGTCAGAGGTTTTGGGTTCTAATCCGCATTCGTACAGTTTTTTTTGTTTGTTTAGTTTTTTTGTTTAACCGATTATTCTTGTAGAGCATTCACCCAATGCTCGCTTGCAGTTTAATGTGCCTCTGTAGCCACCGTACTTGTTACCATACTGCGCCTGTGCAAAACCGGCTGGTGGTCGATACCATGCTAGGCTACCTGTTACAGAGAGCTGTACGAGGAGGCTAATAAACGGAGTTCGGTTTATAAAGTATTCCCTCTGCATGGTCTTTCTACATGGTGTCAGAAGTGAACACGGACACTTTTGATCGTGCAGTTCATTCATCACGGAGCGCACGACTACTTGCCGGTCGAATAAGGACAGTAACCAGCTTCTAACGTTGCTACCGGCTATCCTGCCAACGGACATACAGTGCGTCATGTAGTGGTGGGCAGATCGAGGCTTCGTGAAGCAATGAAACAGTTGAACCAAATGGGCCATATTGTTTCGAGGCTTCGAATCAATCCGACACCCGTCTCAACGGTGACACCTAGTGGTCACTTGCAGGTGTTGATCTGAAACAACCTTGAGGAGCCATTAAAAAAAAATTGTTTTATTATTGTATTTTTCTAATATGTGAAGCTTGTAACCTATAGGATCCTCACTGTGCATAATGTTATTTTGGTCCTGGAAAATGAATATTAATAAAAGAAATCAAGCCACAATGTCTCACTTTTTTAGAGATTTTTATTCAAAAATATTAATTTCTCTGCTGTGGAAGGACTTAGCCTACTTCTTTCTTTACAGATAATTTCTCCAGTCTTTGAAAAAATCCTCTCACAAGGGACACTTGTTGCTGGCATGCAAAGATATTTTTTAGCTAGGACATACAAATGAGGAAAGATTACTGCTCTCTCTTTCCAGTAAGTTAGTGGATCATGAGTTCTGGGCAAATTTCAAATTCTCCTCAAATGGCACATCATGGATGATGTATTGTTGCAGTAGGCTAGCTGCCGATCACAATACACACATCTCCCTTTATTTGGGATTTCTAAACGGAAATGCTCCCTCACCACAGATGTAGCCATACGGCATCTCTTCTGGGGAGCCTCGATCCATTTTATCTATCTATCTATGTATCTATATATATGAATCTATCTATGTGTCTAGATATGTAGATATGTATCTAGATATAATCTATCTATGTATATATGTATCTATCTATAATCTATCTATGTATTTATATATGTATCTAATATATCTATATATGTATCTATCCAGGGCCTGAAGTTAACTTTTTTGACCACCAGCCACTGTGGCAGGTGGATTTAAAAATCCACCTGCCACAGTAACTTTTTACTCGCCAGTTTTTTTTTTTTTTTTTTTTTTTTGCCTCATAAAGGTGAAAAATAGAAATCACACAAACATTGTTCTTTAACTTGTAAGAATACACATTTAGGTGCTGCATCTTTTTATTCATTGATTTGTTGTGTCACAGACATAGTCATATGACATATTCTTACTGACTGCTGCTAATCTGAGTCCACAAAAAAGGAGCAGATGCACTCCTCTTCCTCCACTGCTGCTGCATCTTCATGAGGTCTGGTCTCCTTGACATGTCCCTACCACTTTTTGACATGTCCCCACCCCCACCAGAACTGGGGCCCCCCGCACCCAAGACAAAAATGGTTTGGCCACTGATCAAAATTTGATGTTGTCATTTAATTTGAAGTTCAGTACGCTCAAAATGTCCGGTCAGCACAAGTCCGGTGCTCAGAAGAGGAAAGAAAAGAGAAGAAGAAAATATAGGTTTTCTAAACAAATATATAAAAAAAAAAAAAAAGCGGTGACGGTGAAGCTGGAACTAGTAAAGTCAACGTAAATCAAGGTAAGAAACAGCGCAGCAAACGCTTACGAGCATTGTCAGGAGTTTTCCTGCATTTAAATTTTTGGGGCGGCCGAAGATTTTTGTCCCGCCAAAGCCGTCTCGATTTTTGTCCCGCCAAAGCCGTCTCGATTTTTGTCCCGCCAAAGCCGTCTCGATTTTTGTCCCGCCAAAGCCGTCTCGATTTTTGTCCCGCCAAAGCCTTATTTGATCGGTAAGTGACTGCTGCGCCTGACAGGGCGATAACGAGCAGAGAGAGCCCCGGCCGCGCGCGCGCACTCGTCTTCAAACAACACGTCGAGCGCTGTTTTGCGCTCTCTCACTCGCGCATATTAATCAAAGTCAGTTGAACCGTTAAGCAGAACTAAATTAATATTAATATTACTGGTAAAGTTACCGGGTACCGGACATTTTCTCACTGGTTCCCAACTCAACATACACACGCACACACATCTGTGTAACTGTCATTGTACCATAACCAACGTCAGCTTTGCTTTATCTCATCTCATCCCATCTCACCAACAGTTTAATACTGTTACTCGCACATCCAAAACATCGTATTTTACGTCGCGGACTTAAAAAATAAATAAATTAAAAAACAGACGCAAAAAAACCCAACAACTAATGAATCACTCAATTCTCATTGGCTACCCGCCAATGTGGCAGGTAGATTGACAGTTTTACCCGCCAATTGCAAAATTCACCCGCATTTGGCGCGTGGTCGGGTGTTAATTTCAGGCCCTGTATCTATCTATTAATGTCTAATGTGTCACTATATGTATACTCTGTCTGTCTCTAGCCTATCAGTCAATGTGTTGTGTAAATTTAAATGTAAGCCTAAATAGCCTATAACTAATCAAATCGCACTATGTCACTATATCACCAAAAATCTCAAAATCAAACTCCAGCTCTCACAAAAACCCACGAGGTCAATATGCGTTGATTTCACTTTTATACAGATGTGTGATTGTGTGGTCTGTTCCCGACCGTGTCAATTAAACGCTGATTCGGCGGACCACACCTGATGAAACACTTAGTGAAACACTTCGAGGCTTCGTTTGGCCATAGTCACGTGACATAGGTGTTTTGAATCACGCTTCGGATCAGTGTTTCGAAACATCTGCGCTTCGGGATCTCGCAAAGCTTCGGAACGACTGTTTCACGTCAGCCATCCCTAGCGTCATGTCGGACGGATTTCACAGACCGGACCCCCTCGCCTTTGATGAGAACATCGCGGAGAATTGGCGAGTGTTCGAACAGGAATATGACATTTTTATCGCGGCGGCACACTTTGACAAGCCGGCCCGCACACAAGCCTATACATTCTCCTCAATCTTGTAGGATTGAAAGGGAGAGGTCGTTCGTCTACGCGCCCGCGGTGAGAGGGACCAGACGTTGACGACGCACCGGGACCCATCATCACTCCGGCTGAATCAAAAGAGAACCCCGAATGTTTGAAGAGGAAATTCCGGGCGATCTGCAGTCCCCGAATAAACATTATAGTGGAGAGACACAAGTTCAATACACGGTTCCAAACCCAAGGTGAGCTATTCAAATCACATGTCACAGATCTAAGGATAAAAGCAAAGAGCTGTAACTTCGGAACACTGCAAGACGAGCTCATCCGTGACAGACGGATGTGGCATAACTGATGATAATCTAAGAAAAATAATGCTGTGAGAACAACTACAATACCAGTTCATCCTATCTTCTTCACCCAACGGAGAAGAAACGATAGCAACTTGCACCATGACTTGACACTCAAGGTCCCCACGACGAATTCAATCTTCAACCACTTCAAGAACTGACCATGCAAGTACAGTATATCAATTTAATGAGGTGTTCTGAAAATAATCAGGTTCTGATGGTTTTCCATACTAAAAGGTTCTTTCCATACTAAAATAGATCTTGCTCCAGAATTCTATTGCCTGCTTCCGGTTCCATAACACTCACCACTTTACCTATACATGTATGTATGGATGAATGAATGAAAGTATGTATGTATGTTTGTTTGTTTAGTTCAGTTATGTTTGTGATTTATTTAATAAAACTTTTGCACAATTATGAATTTGATTTCTGATCCTCTGTCTGCATACAAAGTCCCTTTTACGATTTTGATCTTGTTACAGTATGCTCTAATTGCTGTACATGCTAAGGAATAATTATCTTTCAATGACCATGAAAGATACACTTTTCTTAGAATAAACGAATAATCGAAGAGTTCGTTGGAACTGATTAATTGATTGTAATATTAATTGGCTTACCTCAAAGTTAATCTAATTAACTGACCCAAATATTAATAATTAATCATAATTAGTAATTATGGATTATTATTAATATTTCCCCTTTGAGCTAATGTCTTTACAACACAGATATCAACCTGCCACACAAGATCTTCATAGAGTATGCAGATCTATTCAAGGATGAACTTGGCAAGCTACCGGTGACATATTCTATGAAAATAGACCCTGACGTGCAGCCCGTCGTCCGCCCAACACGCCGCATCCCTGTAGCTATGCAGGACAGAGTGATAGCGGAGCTAGAGAGAATGGCAGACCTGGGTGTCATCACTCCAGTGTCAGAGCCAACTGAATGGGTGTCATCCATGGTAGCAACAAACAAGAAGCAAACAAAGGACATAAGGATCTGCATTGACCCCAAAGATCTAAACACAGCCTTAAAGCGCCCTCATCATCCGATGCGCACTGTTGAAGAGGTTGCATCACAGATGGCCAATGCAACACTGTTTTCAGTTCTAGACGCCAAAAGTTCATTTTGGCAGATATCCCTGGACAGTAAGTCATCTCTGTTGACCACATTTAGCACACCTTTTGGACGCTACAGATTCCTAAGAATGCCGTTCGGAATAAACTCAGCCAGCGAAGTATTCCAGCGCGCAATGGAACAGATATTCGCGGGGTACCCGTGCCATCATCGTCGACGACATAATCGTCGGAGTCCGCACAGAAGCGGAGCACGATGCAAACCTAAAGAGAGTGCTTGACCGTGCGCGCCAAGTCAATCTGAGACTCAACCCCCTCAAGTGCAAGCTCCGGCTGACAGAGGTAACTTATGTCGGTCATGTGTTCACCAGCGAAGGCCTGAAAGTAGATCCCGACAAGACCACTGCAATCACTGAAATGCCTTTTTCCGGAGATGTGACAGCTCTACAACGATTTTTAGGCATGGTAAATTACCTGGGAAAGTTCGTACCAAACCTGAGTGAGTTAACTGCCCCTCTCAATCAGCTGACACCAGGGTGGGAATTATACCGCGGCCACGCGGCCATGGCCGCCGTTGCCCTACACTTTGGCCTTCATGCCCCGTGAAACAAAAATCATCGTACGGCCACAGTGGCCTGTGTGCCCTGGCCCTGTCCAAGTTCCATGTATAAAGCGCCAGTGCGGCATAGTGGGCTTGCTTTGAATTACAGCGAGCCACCCAAGTAGTCTCTGAACTTCAATTAGTTCGTGGATTCGCGCAGGTGCAGTGTAGGGCTGGGCGATATATCGATATAAAAAATATATCGATATATTTTTTAAATGCGATATGGAATTAGACCATATCGCATATCGATATAGTTCAAATTTGCGCTGTGATCCTTGCTCCCCGCGCCTCCTTTTCCACTCTGCGTGCGTGTTTAGAGCATGTTATGTTATGAGAGGCGAATCATGACTACTTCAGAAAACCCAGCACAAACCCAGGCAGTGACATAAGTGTACTCTGAGATAAAGTTTTTCACCTCAGAAAAACGGACTTTCTTGTCCTGTCAGCCGTTATCCTGTACTCGTAGCGCACACTCTTCAATTGCAGCGCAAATGCGACGGCGCGCGCGCTGTATCGCCTCACTGATCAAGTGCAAAAGAAACTACGAGCATGCAACGCCGTTACGTTGTAAATTACACGAAATAAAAGTAATGCAGGTATGATTTTCATTCTATTCTATTCACCAGGAGCAGTTTCCATGTTTCATTAACAGTTATTGTTAATATTGTGTATTCACCATGGTAACTGTCCTTTCCATATTAACCCCAAAATGCCACTATTTTTTCTTTGTGTTATTTTTTATATTTTTTAATGACTGTAGTGGCTCATACCAAAATTGTCTTAACAAAAACTAGTTTGGGACTGCTATTTAATAACTTTAGCATAGGCCTAATGTTTATTTATTAGTACTAGTCTTTACTATTAGTCATATTCTTACAATATGTTATATATATGTATAGTATATGTATGTATGTATAGGCAAATTATAACATGTTTACACACAATTTGTTTATAGCCTATATTGAATGTAAACCTTGATAATCATAATTAACTGAATGAATATTTTGAATGCTTTTATTGGCATTTATGTTGTTTCTATTGTTGTGAGGGTGTATACCTTCTGGATGAAATGGTTCTCTCTCTCACACTCACATGATATAGAGGACTGAATGAATATTTTGAATGCTTTTATTGGCATTTGTGTTGTTTCTGAATGCTTTTATTGGCATTTGTGGTGTTTCTATTGTTGTGTGAGGGTGTATACCTTCTGGATGTAATGGTGCTCTCTCTCTCTCTCTCTCTCTCTCTCTCTCTCTCTCTCTCTCTCTCTCTCTCTCATTAAAAAATGTTTTTTTTTATTAAAAAAGTCATAATCCATGTCTTATTCCAAATTAGGATGTTATGGTATCAATCTGAATGGGAAAACCATCGAATTGTACTCAATGGCCTTTGTGCCCTGTCATATGGCCTTGGTGCCCCTAAAAAAAAAGAAAAGGTGGAGGCCAAATGGCCTTGCCCCTAAAATTACATAATTCCCACCCTGGCTGACACGCAAAGACACAGCGTGGTGCTGGTTGAAGCAACACCAAGAGGCATACGACACATTGAGAAGATGCATCTCCAGTCCGCCTGTCCTGTCATACTACGATGTTGACCAACCAGTCCCACTCACGTGTGACGCTTCCCAACACGGACTGGGAGCAGCATGTTTACAAGGGGGCAGACCAATAGCCTACGCATCAAGGACAATGACTGAGACCGAAACACGCTATGCCCAAATCGAGAAAGAACTCCTGGCAGTTCTGTTTGCGTGTTCGCGTTTCAATGACTATATCTACGGGAAGCCTGTCACCATAGAGACCGACCATCAACCTCTGATCACCATCATCAGAAAGCCCATCTTCTCAGCGCCTGCACGACTGCAACGCATGATGCTGCAGCTCCAAAAATACAACATCGACCTGGTCTACAAAAAAGGTAAACACATGTACCTGGCCGATACCCTGTCACGCGCACCTAGAGTGTCCACACTTCAACATGTAAACGAGCTGAACGACTTTGAGGTCATGTCAGTCATCCGAGTCTCATCCAGCCGCTTAGATGAACTAAAGAGGCACGCAGCAGAAGACGAACTACTGCAAACCCTCTCATCTGTCATCAAACACGGATGGCCCGTCAAACAGCACAACGCTCCACCATCCATCAGTTCTTTTTTCCCATTCAGAGATGAGCTCACCATCGAGGAGGGCGTCGTCATGAAAGGTCACAGACTTGTCGTTCCCCAGTCACTGCAGAAAGCGTACACAGACATCGTGCACAGAGGACATCCAGGAGCGGAGTCCACCAAACGCAGAGCCCGGGACATAGTGTTCTGGCCCACTATGAGCAGTGACATTGACAGAGCAGTACTCTCATGCTCTGTTTGCAACAGTCAGAAGCCCCATCAGCAGAGAGAACCACTACAGTCACACCCAGTTCCGGACCTACCATGGTCTACAGTAGCAACTGACATCTTCGAATGGGATGGCAAGCATTTTCAGGTGCTTGTAGACTCAATACTCTGGCTGGTATGAGATTAACCTTCTCAAGGACATCACTTCTACAACAGTCCTCAGAAAACTGAAAAGACACTTTTCTGTGCATGGCTCCCCACATCTTCTCATCTCAGATAATGCCAGACAGTACACTAGCCAGAAATTCAGAGATTTTGCTACACAGTGGGACTTCAAGCATGTAACCAGCAGTCCTGAGTTCCCACAGTGCAATGGCTTGGCTGAAAGAGCAGTGCAAAGTGCCAAGCAACTGATGGAGAAGTCGAAAAGGGATGGTACTGACGTGTTCCTCAACCTTTTAAACATGAGGGTTTGCATTCACGAAGCTAAGCATGTCAATGATTAATGCCTCAGTCAATCAAACATTTCCCTACATTCATTGTTCATGTCAATTTCCTTCACCTGTCTTAGACGTCCACATGGCGTCACAGTCTGCACTTTCAGGGAACCAAAATCTGACTTCCAAATATGACGTAGAAATGACCTCATTTGGAGGTAACTTTGCAAACCTAGATCATGTCAATTTCCTGCACCTGTCTTAGACGTCCACATGGCGTCACAGTCTGCACCTTCAGGAAACCAAAATCTGACTTCCAAACATGACGTAGAAAAGACCTCATTTGGAGGTAACTTTGCAAACCTAGATCATGTCAATTTCCTCCACCTGTCTTAGACGTCCACATAACATCCAGAAAATTACCTATTCCGGCGTTCAAATATTGAACATTATATTGACGTCCAGGTGGGGTTATGGTTAGATGTCCAAATAGCAGACCTAGATTGCACGTTGCATAAAGGTCAAAAATTGGTCTTGGACCGACTGACGCAATATAGACATGATCTGCCTGTCCAATAGACGTCTGATGTTTAGTGGGTTATGATATAGATAAACGTAACTTTTTCAAATATTTACAAATCAGAAGCTGGATCAAGAGTCAAACTAAAGATAATTTTCCACACAGACCCGAGGAATCTTTACTTGAAAAATGCATTTTCAACTCCAAATGCAATAGAATTAAAGGTTTAATATCTACAGTGTATAAAACCATAAATGACAACTTACCAGCTTATGCCAGATATACAAACAAAACAAGGTGGGAGTCTGATCTTGGGTGTACTTACACAGAGGAGAATTGGAACAGATTATTGGAATTGGCACAAACAAAATTGGTGTCCTCTAAACACAGATAAATTCAATTCAATATTTACCATAGAACATATTTTACGCCATATAGGTTAAGTAAATTAGGAAATGACATCTCTGATCAATGTCAAAGATCCACCATCTCTGTCGGAACTCTTGTGCACATGCGATGGAGTTGTACCCGTTTGAAGCCATACTGGACTCACATCATCGCAGTAACCTCTCGGGTTTGTGGACAGGCTCTGGACGCCGACCCTAGGATTTGGTTACTGGGGGATGTAACCTTACTGAAGGTGAACTCAAATATGAAGCATTTTGTGTTACTAGCAGCAACGGCTGCCAAGAAGTGTATCCTGAAGGATTGGAAGAGTGTCATCCCCCCCCAGCCAAAAACACTGGGCTAATGAACTCTACAAAAAATTCTACATTCTATCCGAGGAAAACTAGATGACTTTGAACTGATTTGGAATCCTTTTTTGAACATCCTGACCCAACTTGACATGACCACAGACTAGATGTAAATCTATGTTTATTACTGTTTATTTATATTTTTATGATTATTTAATATCTTGCCTTGTGGAGAGAGGGTTTTTGTTGTTTATTTCGTTGTTTTCTTTTTTTGTGTGTGTGTGTGTTTTGTAAAAAATTCTAAATATAAATAAAATATTAAAAATATATATATAAAAAAACACAAGACTTAAGGCATTTATTTTCATTTAATATCGATATATGCAGAGTTGACTGAAAAATGTTTCACACGCCGTAGCAGATTAACACAACAAAGAGCTAAAGCCCCCGCAGTCCGGGTACAGGACCTGGTTGAAACACTCATGCATCTAGCTGGCAGAGTGCCAAAACTGATGCGGGGATAATATATCACAGGGAGTGTTAATAATGAAGCAACAAGGGTATATTGCTGCCCACGGGCATTCATAACAATGTCCACGGCGAGGAGCGCGCAACAGCGAGGAGCGAGCAGAACAGAGTGATTCTTTTTTAGTTCTTTAGTTCATTCCTACTTCCATAGGAATTAATTGAAAACGCTCGCTCTGCTTCACTTCGCTCTGCTTTTCTTTATAGTAAAACACTGTTCTCAAGGATTCATCCAACCCTGTTTAAAAATAATCCAATACTGCCCTCTTTTGGAAATACTATATATTCAGTCGGTAGTATTATTTTATACATAAATAAATTATTTATAATTGAGATGAGAATAAAGTTAGTGTTAATTAAAATTGTAAGGAAAACAAATATATTGATCTGAAATCTACTATAATTTGCTGCAAATAGGTTGACTATTTTATTATTATATTTTATTACGGCTATAATGAACCGGCTGCGATGTCAAGATTGCAATGCTAGAATGCACAGTGTGTGTGTGTGTGTGTGTGTGTGTGTGTGTGTGTGTGTGTGTGTGTGTGTGCGTGCGTGCGTGCGTGCGTGCGTGCGTGCGTGCGTGCGTGCGTGCGTGCGTGCGTGTGTGTGTGTGTGTGTGTGCAGAGTGCGAATTACCCCACCATAATTGGGGGGAACTGCTCCTTCACTTCTTCTATGACCATCATGGTCCACTACCATATCAATCCCCACCGTGATCGCCAAGTGCAACATGTGTTGTGCAACACACATACAAGGTCTAAACATGCGACAAACTGATGATCAGTAGGCTACAGAATATCTCATTGTTATTATATATCCAAAAGAGAACTGTTTTGATCAACTCCCAAAAGTTAGAAGTTAAGTGCACTGAAACACCATTCTAATTACTAGTAAAAGTAATACCTTTACAAGAAGCCTATTGCCTATTTCAGGGTTCTTCCTGGCTCAAAATGAGGCGGAGGTGGTAAATCATAATAATGTATTTTAATAATAAGATAATTAAATGTGTATTTTTTTGTAGATCATCATATAGCCTAATGTGTTTCCCACATTTTTTTGTTGGTGGAGCTTGGTATCTCTAGGGGGGTCCGGGGGCATGCCCCTCCGGAAGAAAATTTTGTACATTTTAAAGATAAATTCATTAATCCGGTGCACTTTGAGTCACCCGAATCCACTATTAAAAATAAATAATCCACCCGCAAACTGCCTATATTTAGATATCTGCATCTGATCATCACATTACAATTATTCAAATTCTTAGTGTTAAGCATGATAATATGGCAACATATCACACTGAAGTAGGGTGATTTAAAATGAACATTTATTTAAAATAAAAGTTCTTCTTTTGGCAAAATTACATTTCCTTAATAGCCTAAACAGAGGCTTTACTCCCTTCAAGCTTAAATTGTCAATGTTTCATTACATCACTGTTTGAAAACACTCAGAATAATTTTTTGTCCCTTTGGGGGGGTACCAGTATAGTACCCCCCAGTACCCCCTGTAATTCGAACTATGTGTGTGTGTGTGTGTGTGTGTGTGTGTGTGTGTGTGTGTGTGTGTGTGTGTGTGTGTGTGTGTGTGTGTGTGTGTGTCAGGGTTATTATAGTTTTGCATTTTTCATTAGTTTTTATTTTTATTTCGTTTTGACTTTTTGTTTTCAAATTCAGTTTATTTTTTATTAGTTTTTAAAGTGGGTTTGCTAGTTTAGTTTATTTTTTATTTTTTTGAAAATGCTTAGTTTTAGTTTAGTTTTTATTAGTTTTAGTCTTTTTTTTTGGTAATTTGGGTTATTTGTCAGGGGCAAGATTCAAAAAGTTCAGAAAAAATATTGTGTAATAATAACTCAACAAAAACGTCATACAATTTTAGAAAAAAATTCACACCTCATTGAAATTCCTTTACCTCTTACAAAAACCACACGCCGTTCCAAAAATCTACACATCTTCTATACAGAATTTACACCCTATACAAATACCACAGCTGTCCAATTTTCACACCCTATACTAAATTTACCCTATACAGTCAATAGCCTACTAATCTGGATTGAAGCAGCAAACATTATTTAATATTTGAATCACAGCTTATAGCCTATTAGTGTTTTGACATCGACAACCACAATCAAAAAGTGCATTTTACCTCAAACTTGCGACTTTCTAAAACTTTCTAAAGAGGGCGCAATCGCTTCTCGGGTCGACATTAACACACTGACAAAATTATATTCAGAATTTAAAATATTTTTATACCACTTTTTAATGTGTGATTGTGTAAAGGTGTTCACGAGATAGAGATACCAACCTTTCGCGAACTTGCTTTCAACGTCGAACGAACACTCGTTCTCATGGAGACGCGGTGTGCACGGAGGGGAGGGGCTGTGTGTGTGTGTGTGTGTGTGTGTGTGCGTGCGTGCGTGCGTGCGCGCGCGCATGTGAGAGACGCATGAGTGACAGAGAGACGGAGGGAGAGCAGGGAATACGCTGCGTGTTTTAAATAGCGTTAAAAAATTAAAGACCTTGACAAAGACGAAAACTAAGGACATTTACTCTATAATTTTATTTTATTTTAGTTAGTTTTGCCAAACACACATTACAGTTTTAGTTAGTTATCGTTTTTTTTGTAATGCCTCGTTTTTATTTTTATTTCAGTTAACGACAATGTTTTTTCGCACCTAGTTTTCGTTTTTTCGTTCATTTTCGTTAACGATTATAACCTTGTTGTGTGTGTGGCGCGGGCGCGATCGAACAGTGGAAACATCAAAACATAGGCTACTCCGTCATTTTGTTCATACAGGACATAATTTAAACTGCAATGTGTTTACTTATATTTGTGTACACTCGCAATAAAATACAACATTGTGCTTTTGTAAAAAAAAACATTCAAGCAATCCCACCCCCGAAAATGAAACTAAAATGCTCACGGCTTCACAGGCATTCATAACGGTGCGCGTCCACGGTGAGGAACGAGCAGAACAGAGTGAACGTTTTTTTGTTTATTCCTACTTCCATAGGAGTTCATTGAAAACGCTTGCTCTGCTCTGCACCATTATCAATGTCCGTGCGGACAAACATATTTTACTTTCTTTTTAAGTTAGCGATTCAAAAGCCCCCAGTAGCGGTGTCACACGTTGATTAACCGGTGGTAAAATATTCTCACTGTCACATACCTAGTATATTTTTATATAGATACAATAGGCCTACCTGATTTTGAACACACGAGGGCAGTATTGCCCTATGTATGACTTGATTTGTTTTTTACTATTATTGTTTTTAAACTTAGAAATTTTTTTTGAATAAAATTCTTTTAAAAATAAGAATAAAATGGGTTTAGTTGTGATATTTGTCTAATTTTATATAGAAATAAATGGTGTATGATTAAATTTTTAGAAGAATTTTGTAGCTCAGTGGTAAGAGCATTGCGTTAACAACGCAAGGTTGTGGGTTCGATCCCAGGGGATTGCACGTACCTATGTATGAAATGTATAGGGTAACGCAATGTAAGTCGCTTTGGATAAAAGCGTCTGCCAAATGCATAAATGTAAATGTAGAAGAAATTAGGCTTTTAGTGTTTCCTTTTTTGACATTACTTTAATCCCTCGCCATAGCAAAACTGTTTGAGATATTTATTATCCGTTCACAATTTAGCATCTTTAAAACCTGTTAAGCTTCACCAGTGCGTCGGCGCACTGAAGCGTTTTTTTATTTATTTAGTTCAAAGTTACTATCAGATTAAATGTTTTACCTTGACAAACTATACATCATTAAAAAGATATAAGACTCAAGTTTCAGTATTTGACAACTATTGTATTCTGAGAAACTTATAGTGACAGTTATGTCTTAATTTGTGTCAGGAGTTATGAAATGAAAAAATTGCGTTGATACCTTTAATATGAATTATGAATCAGCTGGTCCATTCAGGAAAAAAAAACTCCGTGCTGTTGTCATGACAGCGATTCACAAAACAACGTCCCTCAGGGCTTTTAGCTCAAAAATGTGCAGACTTGGAGAAATATTGATATATTCTCATAGATTCACATCATATTTCTATAGACAGGAATAATATTTATTGAATTTATACCCAAATGCGTCGATGTAATCATAATGAGCGCTTCTTACTGAGATGTGCTGTGTTTTCAATTTATACCAATAGGAGGATCTTTGTTGACATCTTTGTACGCATGCGCGAGTGGTTGTGTGGCAACAAAACAAACAGTATTGCGGGCAGTAACGCGACGAGCACTTTCAAGAGAGTTAGCGGGCGAAATCCACAATATATAAGCACTTTAACATCTGAAGACCGGAGGAGGTTTGGAGAGAAGCTCAAAATTTGTATTGGTGACAAAATCGAAGTTATTCAAAGCCCATATGAGATCTGGGATGACAAAAAACGTTGGTCCGACTTGCCCGTGTCTTGGCCACCAATCTGCTGGGGAGACATTTATTCTTATTTAATAAGAACTTCAGAAACCCCTGGACCCTTCACTCATGAAAGATTAAAGGCTTTCAAAAGTCTGGAGGCCTATGATTATTTTGTTTTTTCAAAAAGTTGGGCCGATCTTTTCTGCCAAACAGAAAGCAGTGATCGTGCTAAAAGCAGAGGTTAGAACAGCCTTTTCTTTTGCTTTTAAGTTTTGCGATCCAGAATAGCCCATTTTGATGTGAGGAACATAGTCTGGGTGCTGTGGATCGCGGTTTGGGACACCTGAATCAGAACGCGAAAACATATGACTCGGTTGATTTGACTCAGTTTTATTATTTTTTTTATTCAATCTTCTATAAATACATAGTCACTAAGACTTAGGCCTACCATGAACAAAATGAGCCTCACAAACTCGATCAGTAACGTTAGCTGCAGGAATCCAGGCTTTCTTCGGAGCGTCCAGGTTCAATCGCCTAATTGCACGCAACCATTTCTTTCGTTTTTCGCGATCCTTTTCGGAGGGAATTCGAAAAAACTTTTTATCAGGCCCCCAACGAGCCGTACAATCGACCACACAGCAAGAGTGAACCATCCTCTTCTCTAAATCCTCCTCCAAACGTGCAAAACAATCAAATTAGAGGTATCTAGCGGTGTTTCCTGCCACACGATTCCCATGATGCAACGCGACAAACATAAACAATGACGTCACAAAAGATCCGCCTATAGGTTACAAGCTTCACATATTAGAAAAATACAATAATAAAAAAACAACAAATTTGTTTAATGGCTCGTCAAGGTTGTTTCAGATCAACACCTGCAAGTGACCACTAGGTGTCACCGTTGAGACGGGTGTCTGATTGATTCGAAGCCTCGAAACAATATGGACCATTTGCTTCAACTGTTTCATTGCTTCACGAAGCCTCGATCTGCCCACCACTAACAGCATCCACCAGGGCTCTTAGTCCAATAGTGCGCATATTTGGAGAAATAATTATTAATTATCACATGCTAGTAAAACATTTTGTCATACAGAATAACCATTTCTATTAATTTTCCACTGAATTATGCCATCTGAAGAGCTCAAACAGCTAACGGAGCTAGGTGTGTATCTCCTCTTCCTGATTTGCGTCAGATGTGACCTCAAACAAATTTGATTTGCTTGTGCAGCTGTCAATCATCCACGTGATTCAACGTGACCTCTTCTGCATGACGCGTCATGTGTACACTTCCTGATTCTGGACATCCGTGATAACAAAGCGAAAGTAACATCTCTACACCTGAAACAAGAAGTTAATAAATGCACGAATTAAGTATTTGTGTTTTGTGGGTGATTTTTGTGCGATTTGGGGTATTTTTATATGCATAAAGAATAAAGGTCTATATAGGTAAGCATAGCGCATAGCTTCATATAAAATGCTAAATATAACATATTTCAAAATCTTTTTATGACTTGAAAGCATTGTAAACCGCGACCGGAATATGATACAAATACGCGATGGTGTTTTAAATTGAGCTTTAAATAAAAGTATAATATTAATAAATTAAATTGTGTCATGTAGCTCGAGGCTACCTGTTGTGCTAATGCGCCTGCTGCAGGAGCTTTCTCCTGACATGGTCTCACAATAGGCTTCATAAAATGCATAATTTTAGAGATATCATCCTCAAAATTGAAATGAAGCATGACCACAATTGTGGCTACACTTTAGTTGTGGTTATAAGTTGCTATCCTAAATTCACATAATATTTTTATACATTTTATAAATATTGTCTTAATATTTGTTGTTTTTGTTTTAATGTTTGAGCTTATATATCTCAATATTAATAACAGTCTGGTTAATTTTGAGTCTTGAACTGTAAACTCTCAAGGGTTGGCTTTCTAAATATATGTTGGTTATGTGTCTATTCAGAATGACTTGTGAGCAGCAACCTTTTTATTTTGGGTATGTCATGTATGCATCACTCGCCAAACTTGGGGGTGTTGAGGAAGGGGTTAATTGAAATATTCACAGCTTAAATATTCAACCATGTTGAATTTCAGCCCATACTAATGCAAGCCCTAAAAATACAATGCATTAATGCAAGCATGGTTACATGCTTGCATTAATGCATTGTATTTTTAGGGCTTGCATTAGTAATGCCTATTTTTTTTCAAGTAGTGCAATTCAACAGGCTTTTTATTTCAAAAACATTTGACATAATTTTTCTTCAATAGATTTAGTTCTGGTGTGCAATGCAATGCAAAAAGTGCATAACCTATATGTTATTCTTCAGTGCACAACGTTAGATCGTTTGTGCAATGCAATGCAACAACACAGGTTATCTCTTTAATGAACATGGAAATGAGTTATATTTCTGGTGTGCAATGCAGTGCATATTGTTATTCTTCAGTGCACAACGTTAGATCGTTAGTGCAATGCAGTGCAATGCAATAACACACGTTATGTCTTTAATCAACATGGGAATGAGTTAGTTCTGGTGTGCAATGCAATGCAGAAAGTGCATAACCTATATGTTATTCTTCAGTGCACAACGTTAGATCGTTAGTGCAATGCAATGCAATTCAATGAACAGTACACAGAGCTGTTTATGAACCATCATATGACAGTACACAGAGCTGTATATGAACCATCATATGACAGTACACAGAGCTGTATATGAACCATCATATGACAGTACACAGAGCTGTATATGAACCATCATAAGAGCTGTATATACATTTTACATTTATTCATTTAGCTGACGCTTTTATACAAAGCGACTTACAATTGCTATATATGTCAGAGGTCGCACGCCTCTGGAGCAACTAGGGGTTAAGTGTCTTGCTCAGGGACACATTGGTGTCTCACAGTGGATTCGAACCCGGGTCTCTCACACCAAAGGCATGTGTCTTATCCATTGCGCCACTACCACCCCCTTATATATGAACCATCATATGACCGTACACAGAACTGTTTATGAACCATCATATGACAGTACACAGAGCTGTATATGAACCATCATATGACAGTACACAGAGCTGTATATGAACCATCATAAGAGCTGTTTATGAACCATCATATGACCGTACACAGAGCTGTATATTAACCATCATAAGAGCTGTTTATGAACCATCATATGACAGTACACAGAGCTGTATATGAACCATCATAAGAGCTGTATATGAACCATCATATGACCGTACACAGAGCTGTATATTAACCATCATAAGAGCTGTTTATGAACCATCATATGACAGTACACAGAGCTGTATATGAACCATCATAAGAGCTGTATATGAACCATCATATGACCGTACACAGAGCTGTATATTAACCATCATAAGAGCTGTTTATGAACCATCATATGACAGTACACAGAGCTGTTTATGAACCATCATAAGAGCTGTATATGAACCATCATATGACAGTACACAGAGCTGTATATGAACCATCATAAGAGCTGTATATGAACCATCATATGACAGTACACAGAGCTGTATATGAACCATCATATGACAGTACACAGAGCTGTTTATGAACCATCATAAGAGCTGTATATGAACCATCATATGACCGTACACAGAGCTGTATATGAACCATCATATGACAGTACACAGAGCTGTATATGAACCATCATATGACAGTACACAGAGCTGTATATGAACCATCATAAGAGCTGTTTATGAACCATCATATGACAGTACACAGAGCTGTATATGAACCATCATATGACAGTACACAGAGCTGTTTATGAACCATCATAAGAGCTGTTTATGAACCATCATATGACAGTACACAGAGCTGTTTATGAACCATCATAAGAGCTGTATATGAACCATCATATGACAGTACACAGAGCTGTTTATGAACCATCATAAGAGCTGTATATGAACCATCATATGACAGTACACAGAGCTGTTTATGAACCATCATAAGAGCTGTTTATGAACCATCATATGACAGTACACAGAGCTGTTTATGAACCATCATAAGAGCTGTATATGAACCATCATATGACAGTACACAGAGCTGTTTATGAACCATCATAAGAGCTGTATATGAACCATCATATGACAGTACACAGAGCTGTTTATGAACCATCATAAGAGCTGTTTATGAACCATCATATGACAGTACACAGAGCTGTTTATGAACCATCATAAGAGCTGTATATGAACCATCATATGACAGTACACAGAGCTGTATATGAACCATCATATGACAGTACACAGAGCTGTATATGAACCATCATAAGAGCTGTATATGAACCATCATATGACAGTTCACAGAGCTGTTTATGAACCATCATATGACAGTACACAGAGCTGTTTATGAACCATCATAAGAGCTGTATATGAACCATCATATGACAGTACACAGAGCTGTATATGAACCATCATATGACAGTACACAGAGCTGTATATGAACCATCATAAGAGCTGTATATGAACCATCATATGACAGTACACAGAGCTGTTTATGAACCATCATATGACAGTACACAGAGCTGTTTATGAACCATCATATTACAGTACACAGAACTATATATGAACCATCATATGACAGTACACAGAGCTGTATATGAACCATCATATGACAGTACACAGAGCTGTATATGAACCATCATAAGAGCTGTATATGAACCATCATATGACAGTACACAGAGCTGTTTATGAACCATCATATTACAGTACACAGAACTATATATGAACCATCATATGACAGTACACAGAGCTGTATATGAACCATCATATGACAGTTCACAGAGCTGTATATGAACCATCATATGACAGTACACAGAGCTCTTTATGAACCATCATATTACAGTACACAGAACTATATATGAACCATCATATGACAGTACACAGAGCTGTATATGAACCATCATATGACAGTACACAGAGCTGTATATGAACCATCATATGACAGTACACAGAGCTGTATATGAACCATCATAAGAGCTGTATATGAACCATCATATGACAGTTCACAGAGCTGTTTATGAACCATCATATGACAGTACACAGAGCTGTTTATGAACCATCATAAGAGCTGTATATGAACCATCATATGACAGTACACAGAGCTGTATATGAACCATCATATGACAGTACACAGAGCTGTATATGAACCATCATAAGAGCTGTATATGAACCATCATATGACAGTACACAGAGCTGTATATGAACCATCATATGACAGTACACAGAGCTGTATATGAACCATCATAAGAGCTGTATATGAACCATCATATGACAGTACACAGAGCTGTTTATGAACCATCATATGACAGTACACAGAGCTGTTTATGAACCATCATATTACAGTACACAGAACTATATATGAACCATCATATGACAGTACACAGAGCTGTATATGAACCATCATATGACAGTACACAGAGCTGTATATGAACCATCATATGACAGTGCACAGAGCTGTATATGAACCATCATAAGAGCTGTATATGAACCATCATATGACAGTACACAGAGCTGTTTATGAACCATCATATTACAGTACACAGAACTATATATGAACCATCATATGACAGTACACAGAGCTGTATATGAACCATCATATGACAGTACACAGAGCTGTATATGAACCATCATATGACAGTACACAGAGCTGTATATGAACCATCATAAGAGCTGTATATGAACCATCATATGACAGTACACAGAGCTGTTTATGAACCATCATAAGAGCTGTATATGAACCATCATATGACAGTACACAGAGCTGTATATTAACCATCATAAGAGCTGTTTATGAACCATCATATGACAGTACACAGAGCTGTATATGAACCATCATAAGAGCTGTATATGAACCATCATATGACAGTTCACAGAACTATATATGAACCATCATATGACAATTCACAGAGCTGTTTATGAACCATCATATGACAGTACACAGAGCTGTTTATGAACCATCATATTACAGTACACAGAACTATATATGAACCATCATAAGAGCTGTATATGAACCATCATATGACCGTACACAGAGCTGTATATTAACCATCATAAGAGCTGTTTATGAACCATCATATGACAGTACACAGAGCTGTATATGAACCATCATATGACAGTACACAGAGCTGTTTATGAACCATCATAAGAGCTGTATATGAACCATCATATGACAGTACACAGAGCTGTATATGAACCATCATATGACAGTACACAGAGCTGTTTATGAACCATCATAAGAGCTGTATATGAACCATCATATGACAGTACACAGAGCTGTATATGAACCATCATATGACAGTACACAGAGCTGTTTATGAACCATCATAAGAGCTGTATATGAACCATCATATGACAGTACACAGAGCTGTATATGAACCATCATAAGAGCTGTATATGAACCATATGACAGTACACAGAGCTGTATATGATCCATCATAAGAGCTGTATATGAACCATCATATGACCATACACAGAGCTGTTTATGAACGAGTTAATATACTACAGAACACTGAACCTCAGGTGCAGAAAAGGCACAGTTTTCCAAAGTCTGTAAATATATAATCAGAGAGTGATTTAACACTGGGGGTTTTGCTTTGAACAAGTATCAGTCTCTTATATCTGATATTAAACAGGTTAACCTGGACAGTGGCTCAGTGGAAAACACTGTCGCCTCACAGCGAGAAGGTTCTGGTTCGAGGCCCAGCTGAGCCAGAACGTCTTTACCCTCGCACCTAAGATGTGTGAATTATATGAATGTGTGCCTGTCGATGGATCCACGGCTGAGTTTCTTGGTATCACTGGGCTAAAATCTGGGAATACTGCATTTCTAAATTATGAGAGTTTTTGATGTAAAAACCTTACTAACATCATAAGTCTACCTCAGGAAACATAAAAAAATATGAATATATAGAAAGGCTCAAATAAACAGCCAACCATCCAAAGTGTTTCTACACTTATAAGGAGAGTTTCCAGAATCCCCACAACCCTACAAATGACAAGTGAGGTTTGGAGAATAGATGGATGGAGATTATAATTCAACATAAATGAGGAGAAGATGCTAAAAACAATGGCAATGGGTTTGAGGACATTACAAGAAAGGTAGGGTAACAGAAGAGAAGAAACCATGATCTTCAGACATGCAGCTTTTAATATTAAACCATCAGGACGAGACAGCAGAACATGTGACGATGATCTGACCCAAATACTATATAACAACTTTATTCAAACCCATGTTTATCATAGAAAAAGACAAACAAACACATAGTTTTGCACATAGCATAGTTCCAGCATATGTGTTGGTACACAGAAACATAGTTTTTAGCAGAGAACAAGATAAAGTGCAAAAAAACATGAGGTTGGTAAGGACAGAAGAGCGTCCGGTTCTGGGCTCATGGTGTGCAGTTTATATTTCAAACCAGTTTACATCCTTACCAGTCTATACGTATTCTCAAGTAAACAAACACAGAAGGAATGGTAATACAATTGTTAGCAACTTCCCGAAAAAAAAAAAAAAAAAAAAAGTCACAGCACAGGTTTAGCAATGGATTCATGATTGTTTTGAACTTTGAAAAGATTTGAAGCAAGTGCATCACAACTTATTACAATCAAAACCAAAAGATCAACGATTGCTTTGCCAGTCCGGACCATAATATGACAGTTTATGAACCATCATATGACAGAGCCGTTTATGAACGAGTAAATATACCGCAGAACACAGAACCTCAGGTGCATAAAAGGCACAGTCTGTAATGAGTTATGGCATTTGTAAATGACAGCGAATCTTTCCCTGATACAAGTGATTGGGCAAGACAACAGAAGCTCTTCATCTTTGGTTTCGTTCTTGTCTGACGTGGACCGAGAACTTCCACGTGTCGGTGTATTGCGCGAGCAGGATCTCTTCAGGGAAGAACTCGTCCACCTCGGGAGGAACGTCCAGGTCTTTACGCTCCATGTAGGACACAACCGTGTCTTTCAGGCTGCAGACACACACAGATCACTGAGTTATGACAGGTTTACAGGAGTTCAGACAGATTACACTTGATCATGAAGTGGAAAAAATCTCCACTTTTTCAGAACACTTGAAAGATTCGCTCAGATCTCTCAAGTTTTGACATTTATATGCATCTATACACCTGTAATTTAGGAATTATATGTAAATTATGACCTGAGGCAAAACTGAACCCCCTCCAAAAAACTCAAGTACATCAGAAGAAAAGCAGAAATTGGTCTAAAAGTTGGCGCAGAGCTACTATTCAACCATCATGACGGCTCACCCCCAGTAGGGCTTGAAGGTGTCCGTGGCTTTGGGGTTCTTCAGGACCAGGACCAGGAACTCGTGCATCTCCAGCAGGAAGGCGTCGGCGCTGGACTTGGTGAAGAAGCTCGTGAGCAGAGTCTTGTGTTCCTCCTGCAGGGGACGCTTGTACTCTTTGCTGATTCCCACAAACGGGTCCAAGTGCAGATGAACACAGTCATTTTCACACACACACACTGAATACGGCAGAACACGGTTTAGTGTGTTGAGTGTCTCACCCTCTTCAGACGAAGCATGGTCTCAGATTTCAGAGAGCTGAGCATCTGCCACAGCGGCACACAGTGTTTCAGACTGCACCTGCCCAATGCCTGCACACACACACACACACACACACACACAGTAGGTAAAGCCAAGATCAGCTGGTACTCAGTGTGTTTCGAGCGAAGGAACCAGGGGCTAAATGAAGTTATGGGTAAATACTGTGCTTATGACCCACCTTGTAGATGTGCGAGCCCATGTGGTCCGTCATCTGCAGCACCTCTTTGAGATAGGAGCTCAACTGCATGTGCGGGTCGGCGCCGGTCATGGCGAGGAAGCCCAGGGCCAGCTGGACGGTGGACAACGCCTCACACACGTCGCTGTAGGACTGCAGATCCTTCACCAGGTCAGCTGCGTCAGCGGCTGCGACGGCTCCTGCCACACTCAACACAACACGGCTTGAGGAACACTGCAGAATCTCACAAATATCTTGGTAAACATTGATTTCAGTAAATATACAATTAAAAGCTGCGTTTAAACAACAGAAATGTTCATTAAGAGCAGTACGCACTATTTTTTGCATTTGGGGAGCTAATAAAATATTAAAACTCAGTCAAATCAATATTTTGTGTACAGTTATTTAATTATGCCATCCGGTATCATGGACTCGCTCTCTCTTGTTTCATACAAACGCAGATTATTGTTTTGTACACTTTTGGATTATAAGAGACAAACCGGTACGATTTTAAACCAGTTTATTCTGAAATCAATATCTCTTATCTCCATAATTAGGTGCAGTGACGTACATTATGTTGTGAAATGCTGTGAAATAAGTGGTATGACTATACCGTATCTCTTAAATGTCCATCTAGTTTGAACTTGCCGCTGAAACTGCTCTCTCCGAGGAAGCTATGCGTTTAAAGACCCAACTCAGATCAATACTTCTAATTATTTGTGTCTATGTGTTAAATGTGTCTAATTATTTACTTATGTACTCATGTTACTTACCCCACCCTCATCCGGAATGCAGAATCCCTGACAACATTCAAAAGACAGCTGAAAACCAATCTCTTCCGTGAGCACTTAACCTTATAGAAAAAAAAAAAAAAAAAAAAAATGTTTCCTTTCCCTTTGAAACATCACTTATCAGGCTTATGCTACTCTGAATAATACCTGAACTTCGTATTTTGAGCACTTCTTGCGTTGTTGTTGCTTTTGCCTCTTTATGATGACTCGCTGAATTTAGTCCTAATTTGTAAGTCGCTTTGGATAAAGGCGTCTGCTAAATGACTAAATGTAAATGTAAATGTAAATGTTATGTGGCAAGTATAATAAGCGGGATAATGTTATCTCAGAATAAACCCCCTTCAGGCTGATGAAGACCTGATCCTGATCACCCTGTCAGGGTTTATTCTGAGATAACAACCGGCTGGATGTACATACATAACCAACACAAAATATAAGTAAGGAATCGGTTACCACACCCCAAAACATTGTTCAGATGTTTTATTTCAAGACATTTGTCAGATGTTTTGTCCTTAAAACGGTGTGTGTAGGACTACTTTCTAATGCATCTCATCCCAAGCCTCTGTTAAAACATGATTTTAGAGCTAGTAACAGAGGCACTGATGTGCAGACTAACGCCCGTTTCACACATACTCCGTGTGCAGTGCGTATGCGGTGCGTGTTGCAGTGCGTATGCAGTGCAGGAGCAGCACATGCAATAGTGCTTTCACATATGCTGCGTTTGCAGTGCGTAACTGATCCGCTGCTGCAGGCTATAACACAAATACATACTCACTATTTGTATTTCAAATCCAGAAGTTATCAGCAACTTTTATTTTTAAAAAAAGTTTTTTGTCAGCATTGCAATTCTCTTTGTACACATACACTCTTTAATAAACGTATTCACGTTTAAACACAATTTAAACAACATATTATTAAATGCGTTATTTCTAATTATATATTAAGTTGCTCAAGCAAGTGGTAAAATATTTTACCATGTACAAATATTAAAATCGCATAGCCTACATTTTAAATTAAAACTTAAAATTGACAAAAACAGCAGACTCATACCCTTTCTTTTGCATCATTTAAATCTTTATACAATAAACCTTGCATGTCACAAAGAACTTGTTTTTCCACCTCCACGAATGAGACGAGTGTGTTCATTATGCCTTGTTGAAGTAAATTGTATTTTCCCTTGATTTACCCGCGGTCTTAACGTCTCAGCATTGCGGTTATATTTGTACACATATACACTCTTTAATAGACGTATGCACGTTTAAACACAATTTAAACAACGTCAGCATATTCAATGCATTACTTCTACTTAAGTTGCTCAAGCAAGTGGTCAAATATTTAACCATGTACTTATATTAAATCGCAACTTAAAATTGACAAAACAGCCGATTCTCATGCCTTTTCTTTTTCATTTAAATTAATACAATAAATCTTGCATGTCACAACTTGTTTTTCCACCTCCACGAATGTGACAAGTGTTGTTCATTATGTCGCCTTGTTGAGGTAAATAGTAGCTTTCCTTGCTTTACCAAAAACGTAGTAGCCTATATTTAAATACATTTATGGTGAGTTGTACTACATTTTATTTAATTAATCGCATTTATGGTGAAATTACAACATTTTCAGGTCAATCTGTATTCATTTTGACCACGAAACATGCGCTGTCACTTTAATTCAGCGTTTGCAGCACAGCAAAAATAGACTCGGTGCGGAAACGATCTCTGCACTGCTGTATACGCACCGCAACTGGAACGGATCGACGGACTGCAACCGCGTGCAGTGTGAAAGCTCTAACCTGTTAACATGGGTACGGAAAAAAATACGCACCGCATACGCACTGCACACGGAGTATGTGTGAAACGGGCGTAATGCTGTTTTTGGAGAGAGATTGATTCCTTTGATTCAGATATTTCACACACGCTTTAAGCAATCAGTGTGTTTCTCAAGTGTTAGCCCACATTATTAGGGCCCAAGCCCTGAAAGGGCGAATTTTCGGTAGGATTATTATTTATTATTAAGTCGGTTATTATACATTGTTTGGAAAACGCATACAATGGAATGTGAAATACTCCTCCTAGGGAATTCATCCGATCGCCACCAAACTCGGTGTGAATGAAGTCAAGACATTGAGGATGAATTCTTGCGAACGGATTTTTGATATCTTGAACGGTTTGGCCGTGGCGAGGAAACAAATTTGTGGCGAATAATGGGACACAGGAAGTGTATTATAACTTCAGCATACATTAACTGATCTTGATGAAACTTCAGCAGTGTGTTCGTTGTAAGAGGCCGATCACATGGATGTGACTATTGTGAGTCAAAGTTATAGCGCCACCAACTGGCAGCAGGAAGTTTGTCACTTTCAAAATGCTTTGAAATCACTCTCTTATTTTTACCCGATTTGCTTCAAACTTTATGTGTATAATGTAGACACACGGCAGATGTAGACCTGTGAAAGGATTATTGATATCTTAGATACTGTTGCCATGGCAACGCATCGAACTTTAATATTCTTTTTTGATGCTTTTGAGACTCTTAGCATGCTTGAAATTGGATGAAACTCGACAGACACATCACATTTATTAGCCAGTAGACATGTGCAAAGTTTTAGAAACGGGCGTGGTGAGGGGCTCAGTAGCGCCACCTTTTGACCAAAGTGGGGGGTTAGATTCATCTATAGCAACAAAACTTGGTATGTATATTGTTCTCATCAAGCCGGACAACTTTCTAATTTTCTGTCATTAGCTCCGACCAACAGGAAGTCAGATATTTTGGTTTGAATCTGGATTTTTCTGGAGACTTTTCTCTCTCTCTCTCTGTCTCTGTGTGTGTGAGGGGTGGGGGGGATTTTTCACCCTTGAACGGGGTCTGAAAACTTGGTCCATAGATCAAACATGCTTGCATGAATTAATATGAAACTCGGCACACGTATAGATCTCATCGGGCCGAACAACTTTCCCTCGGTCAAGTTTTACGCCAGCCCAACAGGAAGTCGGCTATTATGGGTTGTTTGGAGAACGCTTGCTGTGGAATGTGAAATACTCCTCCTAGGCAATTCTTTCAATTGCCACCAAACGCGGTCAGCATGAAGTAAAGACATTGAGGATGCTAAATTGCGGACGGATTTTTAATATCTCGAACAAACCGTTGAACGAGGAAACAAATTTATGGCGAGAAAAGATAAAAACGAAGTGTTATAACTTCTGCATACATTAACTGATCTTGATGAAACTTTAGCAGTGTATTTGTGGTAAGAGGCCGATCACTTGTATGAAACTATTGTGAGTTATAGCGCCACCAACTGGCAGCAGGAAGTGTGTCACTTTCAAAATGCTTTTGACAAAAGTGTGTGTGGGGGGGGGGGGGGGGGGTTAGTTTTACAAAGAGTTACAAAAATCAGTACGTATATTGGTCTCATCGAGCCGGACAACTTTCTAATTTAAAGTCATTAGCTCCAAGCAACAGGAAGTCAGATATTTTGGTTTGAATGTGGATTTCTTTGCAAAATCAGCCTCTGAATTTTTACCCACTCCTCTTAAGTGGTTTATTTTATTCCCACCAAACTTTTTCAACATGATGAAAATACATTAACCTGTTAAGCTGCAACGCCACTTTTGAAAAATCCCCAGAAATGACATACCCAAACTGAAACAGATACAGTTCATGAACCCTTTGCACTAAAAGCACAAGTATGATCTCATTTGAAAGCTGACACCTGGTAGTTTATTGTAAATGTAGAATTAATTATTGTCATAATGAAAATATTTTTTTTAAATAGCTTCAAAGTTTTGTAAAGTTATTAGAAATTTATTTTTATGAAACATCTTCATGAAAATAAAATTGAAGTGGGCACTGTAGCAATCTAGAAATGCACTGCAGCTAAAGCCATATGTGTGACCATGTTATATTTAAAATCTGAAAATGATAAGTCTAAAACTCTGTATTTAGTTAAATGTTTTTCAAGATCATGTCAAATGACTTTATTTTGATTAGACTCTAAAAATGCTACTGATGTTTAGTCATCATCTAAGTCATCTATTCAGTCTATTGTCTCTATTGTTTTGTGGTGCAAACGAGCCCCATTCAGTCTCAGTCTCCCCAGTACACATTCACACACCTCTCCAGCCTGGTTATTGTATCGTTCTTGTGCAGTCACTCAAAATAGTGTCTTACCAAGAAATAATCAAGAGCACACACATTTGCGTCTAGCTTCAGTCTTTACTGGATATCAACTGCCCCTCATACAGAGAGCTAACAACCAATCAACATTCAGTATGCAAATCATCACATGTGAATAGATAACATTACATCCCCCTCTTTATGAAGTACTATGTTACCATATAAGTCTAATATGGCAAAATTAAACTTCCCTTGAACATATCGGTTCCCATCAGGACAATACTTAACATTGCATTTATAGAACAAATTAACTAATGTTTCATAACCAATGAAATGCAGAACTTGCATTCAGAAATACTCTCTTGTGTGTAGCATCCATGCTACTGCCACATTTGTTTTATTATATTTTACCAAATGTCAGAGGTTACAAGTCAAGAATGTCTCTAGGTTTCACCATGCGACCAGAGCGTGTAAACTGAGGGGTTGCTGCTTGTTGCTGCATGCTACCATTGTTTTCTTTCAATCCTCCTGTATCCGCAGGTGCAGGAATGTGCATGCTCTCAGGTGCTGGCTCATTTATTTCTGACGCCATTTCCTTGGTTTCCATTAAGTGTCGACGATTACGGCGCAACACTTGATCATCATGAGTACGGATAATGTATGAACGGTGTGCGTCCGCAGGTTGCAAAACAGTGGCGGGCATCCATCGACCATTGGTTTGTTGAAATCGAACATTATCCCCTTGTGCCAATGCTGACAGTGGCTGTGCTGTGCGATCATAGTACTGCCTCTGTGTTGCTTGCTTTAGCTTTCTTTTCGCATTCACCAGTTTTTGATCCACGACCTGAGGCTGTAGCTGTTTTTCTGACGTGGGGAGGATGGAGCGAAGACGTCTACTCATCAGCAACTGTGAGGGAGACTTAAACCCATCAACAGGGGTGTTCCTGTGTTCAAGTAAACTGAGGTAAGGGTCCTTCTTCTCAGCCTGTGCTTTGCTCAGCATGGCCTTTGCTGTTTGTACGGTCTTTTCGGCGAGACCATTGCTTTGCGGATAGTGTGGGCTAGATGTTACGTGCGCAAAGTCCCAGTGAATTGCAAAGTTTTTGAAGTCGTGCGAGCTGAACTGTGGGCCATTATCTGAAATAATTTTTTCAGGTACACCGTGCCTGGCGAAGATGGCCTTCAGCTTACGGATGACTGTTGATGATGTGGTCGAGTGGAGTCTCTCCAGCTCGAAGAATCTGCTGTAGTAATCTACGGCTATTATATAGTCATCTCCGTTCCACATGAACAAGTCTGTTGCAACGACCTGCCAGGGACGTTCTGGTATCTGGTGAGATATCATGGGTTCTTTTGGATTAGATTTGCGACGCTCTAAGCATGTGGTGCATCTTTCCACCATTTCTTCAATTTGCTTGTTCATGCCTGGCCAAAATAAAATATCTCTGGCCCTTTGCTTACTCCTCTCAATTCCCATGTGTCCAGTGTGTATGCGCTCTAACATTTCTGCCCTAAGCTCATGTGGAATGATGATTTTCTCACCCTTAAACAGAAGCCCATCGATCTCTGAGATCTCATCCCTGTGATTCCAGTACTCAGCAAGGCTGTAGGGGCACTTCTTCCTCACATCAGGCCATCCAGATTTTATGACACTTCTCAGGGAAGAAAGCTGTGGATCTTGCTCCGTTGCTTTTCGGATGCTCGTTAGCTTCCTGTCGCTTACAGGTAGACTATCTACAACTGTGTGAATTTGTGCATCCATATCCTCATTCAGTGACTCGAGTTGGTACGAGATGGACTTTCTGGACAGTGTGTCCGCTATTGGAATGTCTTTTCCTGGACGGTGCACAATTTCAATATCGTACCTCTGTAGTTGCAAGATCATTCTCTGGAGGCGCGGAGGCGCAGCTGCAAGAGGCTTTCTCAGGATGGGTTCTAAAGGTTTATGATCAGACTCGACAATAACCTTTCTGCCATAGACATATGCGTGAAAACGTTTGCATCCAAACACCACAGTGTACAACTCCTTTTCGATCTGTGCATAGTTTTCTTCTGTTGGTGTGAGGGATTTTGAAGCATATGCAATTGGCTTTTGGTCCTGAAGCAGTACGGCGCCTAGGCCACTTTTTGACGCATCGACCTGCAAGTGGAGCTCTTTTCCAGGGTCATAGTAAGACAGGACAGGGCCAGGCTCTCGTGTGATCAGCTCTTTCATCTTCTCAAATGCTTTCATCTGAGTAGCGTCCCACACAAACTGACTACTCTGTTTCAGGAGCTGCCTCATGGGTGCATTTATTTCAGACAGATTTGGCGCAAATCTGGACAAATAGTTGACCATACCTAAAATGGTCTCCAGTTCTGACTTATTTTTTGGAGGGCTCATGTCTCTTATCGCACTGATTTTTTCTGGGTCAGGTTTAATGCCTTCTTGTGTTAACTTGTGCCCGAAATAACTGACCTCAGGGACACATATCACACTCTTGTCTGGGTTGAGGCGTACTCCTTTTTCACGGGTCCTCATTAGCACAGCGCGCAAGTTTGCATCATGTTCCTCTTTTGTTTTCCCAAAGACGAGTATGTCGTCTACAATGGCTGCAACTCCGTCGAGCCCTTCATAAGTCTCATCTATCTTTCTCTGAAACTCGTCTTGAGCAGAGATCAATCCAAAAGGTAGACGTAGAAATCGGTACCTTCCCACAACAGTATTGAATGTTGTCAATTTTGACGATGACTCTGACAGCTTGATTGCCCAATACCCAGATTTTGCATCAAGCACACTGAAGAATTGTGCTCCAGCGAGTTTCGGGGTTATGTCGTCCAGTGTCGGCAGGGGGTAATGTGGCCTTTTGATCGCTTTATTCAAGTCTCTGGGGTCTAAACATACCCTGAGTTTTCCAGTGCGGGGCTTTTCAACGACCACCAGGGCATTAACCCAGTCTGTGGGTTCCGTCACTTTAACAATAACGCCTGATTTTTCCATGCTGTCTAGCTCCTCCTTGAGTCGACTGCGTAGCATGAACGGAATCCTCCTGGGCGGATACACGACAGGGACAGCTGTAGGATCTATGTGTATAGTACATTCTCCTGGAAACTCACCGATCCCGTGAAAAACATCCTGGAACTCTTGCATGATATCACAGGGCTTGCTTGTATCTGCATCAACTGAAAAGACAAGCTTTATCAACCCCAGGTCCAGGCATGCTCTCAAACCAAGCACGGGAGGTGCATGTGTACTCACAATGTAAAATTCCAGCACAGCTTCTGTGTCTTTGTATCTACAGTTAAGCTGACGTGTTCCTTTTACATCCAGTGACTCTCCGCCATAGCCTGTAAGACGGCGCATTGTGGACTTCAGTTCTGTTGTGCTGAAAAGCTTTTCAAATCTACCGGCTGGAATAATGTTCACCTGGGCCCCAGTATCCAATTTGAAGCTAACTTTGCTTGCTTGATATCCTAATTCCAGTTCTGCAAAAGCCTGTTCACATTCTGTGCTTTCATGCTCTTTATTAATTGCATCAATGAACAACTCATCCTCCTCTAAGATGTCTGTATTTCCCACTGTGTGTACAGCTCTATGTGTAACAGGTTGTTTTGATTTACATACTTTGGCAAAGTGGTTGAGTTTATTGCATATTTTGCACCGACGGCCTTTTGCAGGGCACGCGTCCCTCTGGTTGTGTTGCAGTGCACATCTGCCACATGACCTGTTTTTGTCGGTAACTCTGTCCGTTTCCTTCGCGGTTGCTCCGTGTTTCTGTCTTTCTGCTGTTGACTTTTTGCTTATCACCGCGTGTGCTGCACGGCTCTGTGCTGCGGTTGCACGTGAGTTTATCATCCTGAGCTGGTCTTGCGCAACCTCGTGCGACCGTGCTATATCAATCGCTTTTTCAAGTGTTAAATCTGCACTTTGATTTAGCAGTTTTTCTCTGACTTTTGGGGAGTTAGTTGCAAAAACAATACGGTCCCGTACCATTTCGTCACTGTTCGTATATCCACAGTCTTTCACAAGAAGTTTAAGCTCTGTAACGAAGTGTTCGAATGTCTCGTGCTCTCCTTGTATTTTTTCATGAAACTTGTACCTCGCAAAAATCGGGTTTGCTTTTGGCATGACACTCTTCAAACTTATCATAATAAGACTGCAGTTTTTTGGATTCATCGGCTGATAATGTCCATGTATTATAAACATCTCGCCCCTTTTCACCTACCCAAAGGAGCAGATAGCTACACATAGTCTCCTCTGCCTTGTCGCGCAGCGGCCCGGCGAACATGAGCTGAACATGCTGACGAAATCTCCGCCATGCATCCGGCAAGTTTACGGAGTCCCAATCCATTTTCGGCGTAGGAACCCCCGACGAATCCATCATGCCACAGTAAAATAACTTCTGACACCATGTATCGTTCTTGTGCAGTCACTCAAAATAGTGTCTTACCAAGAAATAATCAAGAGCACACACATTTGCGTCTAGCTTCAGTCTTTACTGGATATCAACTGCCCCACATACAGAGAGCTAAAAACCAATCAACATTCAGTATGCAAATCATCACATGTGAATAGATAACATTACAGTTATGGCTCTAAATATGCATATCTTTTGTCTGCATTATAGTTACTAACGACTGGCTATTCACAGGCTATTCATAGGGTTTCAATCCCTAATTTATTTTATCAAAGTTCTCACTTACATTTGAAACTGTATCAAATGCACTAAAACATTTCAGAAAAGCATTACTATTTAGAAAAAAAACCCATAAAAGAATAACTTCTAGGTGACAGGTGCACCTGAGCTAGCTAGCATGTTAGCTTAGCACACCATCAATACACGACCATTTATGAGATTAAAACTATGTTTGTGCTTCAAACTTATTTTATAACTCAAGTCGAGTGTTTTAAATAATCTTCTGTGATCTAATTTGGCTTCAGATAAAAATAAAATCAGAAAGAAAATATATTATTTATAGTATGCACGATGATAAAGTCTATATCGATTAGCATTACATTATAAATATAATCTATTATTATAAAAATACCTGGCATTGCTTGAAGAACACTCAAATATCAAATATCATTTGCAATCATGTTTATTGTCTTCAAAACGTCTATATCTGCATATTACAGCGATCTCTGTGTTAGCTTTGTGTGTAGCTGCTATCAGTGACGTCCTTGAAGGTCACATGATTATGGCTCTTCTTCATGTTCCATATATGGAGTATTATTGTGCATATAGCGCCCTCAGGCTATAGGCGGATCTTTTGTGACGTCATTGTTTATGTTTGTCGCGTTGCATCATGGGAATCGTGTGGCAGGAAACACCGCTAGATACCTCTAATTTGATTGTTTTGCACGTTTGGAGGAGGATTTAGAGAAGAGGATGGTTCACTCTTGCTGTGTGGTCGATTGTACGGCTCGTTGGGGGCCTGATAAAAAGTTTTTTCGAATTCCCTCCGAAAAGGATCGCGAAAAACGAAAGAAATGGTTGCGTGCAATTAGGCGATTGAACCTGGACGCTCCGAAGAAAGCCTGGATTCCTGCAGCTAACGTTACTGATCGAGTTTGTGAGGCTCATTTTGTTCATGGTAGGCCTAAGTCTTAGTGACTATGTATTTATAGAAGATTGAATAAAAAAAATAATAAAACTGAGTCAAATCAACCGAGTCATATGTTTTCGCGTTCTGATTCAGGTGTCCCAAACCGCGATCCACAGCACCCAGACTATGTTCCTCACATCAAAATGGGCTATTCTGGATCGCAAAACTTAAAAGCAAAAGAAAAGGCTGTTCTAACCTCTGCTTTTAGCACGATCACTGCTTTCTGTTTGGCAGAAAAGATCGGCCCAACTTTTTGAAAAAACAAAATAATCATAGGCCTCCAGACTTTTGAAAGCCTTTAATCTTTCATGAGTGAAGGGTCCAGGGGTTTCTATTAAATAAGAATAAATGTCTCCCCAGCAGATTGGTGGCCAAGACACGGGCAAGTCGGACCAACGTTTTTTGTCATCCCAGATCTCATATGGGCTTTGAATAACTTCGATTTTGTCACCAATACAAATTTTGAGCTTCTCTCCAAACCTCCTCCGGTCTTCAGATGTTAAAGTGCTTATATATTGTGGATTTCGCCCGCTAACTCTCTTGAAAGTGCTCGTCGCGTTACTGCCCGCAATACTGTTTGTTTTGTTGCCACACAACCACTCGCGCATGCGTACAAAGATGTCAACAAAGATCCTCCTGGGCGGATCTTTTGTGACGTCATTGTTTATGTTTGTCGCGTTGCATCATGGGAATCGTGTGGCAGGAAACACCGCTAGATACCTCTAATTTGATTGTTTTGCACGTTTGGAGGAGGATTTAGAGAAGAGGATGGTTCACTCTTGCTGTGTGGTCGATTGTACGGCTCGTTGGGGGCCTGATAAAAAGTTTTTTCGAATTCCCTCCGAAAAGGATCGCGAAAAACGAAAGAAATGGTTGCGTGCAATTAGGCGATTGAACCTGGACGCTCCGAAGAAAGCCTGGATTCCTGCAGCTAACGTTACTGATCGAGTTTGTGAGGCTCATTTTGTTCATGGTAGGCCTAAGTCTTAGTGACTATGTATTTATAGAAGATTGAATAAAAAAAATAATAAAACTGAGTCAAATCAACCGAGTCATATGTTTTCGCGTTCTGATTCAGGTGTCCCAAACCGCGATCCACAGCACCCAGACTATGTTCCTCACATCAAAATGGGCTATTCTGGATCGCAAAACTTAAAAGCAAAAGAAAAGGCTGTTCTAACCTCTGCTTTTAGCACGATCACTGCTTTCTGTTTGGCAGAAAAGATCGGCCCAACTTTTTGAAAAAACAAAATAATCATAGGCCTCCAGACTTTTGAAAGCCTTTAATCTTTCATGAGTGAAGGGTCCAGGGGTTT
Organism: Leuciscus leuciscus; assembly: GCF_965113295.1. Taxonomy (NCBI): domain Eukaryota; kingdom Metazoa; phylum Chordata; class Actinopteri; order Cypriniformes; family Leuciscidae; genus Leuciscus; species Leuciscus leuciscus. Next base: position 3,227,132 of record NC_138723.1, read on the forward strand.
CTATTAAATAAGAATAAATGTCTCCCCAGCAGATTGGTGGCCAAGACACGGGCAAGTCGGACCAACGTTTTTTGTCATCCCAGATCTCATATGGGCTTTGAATAACTTCGATTTTGTCACCAATACAAATTTTGAGCTTCTCTCCAAACCTCCTCCGGTCTTCAGATGTTAAAGTGCTTATATATTGTGGATTTCGCCCGCTAACTCTCTTGAAAGTGCTCGTCGCGTCTTTACTGCCCGCAATACTGTTTGTTTTGTTGCCACACAACCACTCGCGCATGCGTACAAAGATGTCAACAAAGATCCTCCTATAGGCTCCTCACTGTGCATAATGTTATTTTGGTCCTGCAAAATGAATATTAATAAAAGAATTCAAGCCACAATGTCTCACTTTTTTAGAGATTTTTATTAAAAAATATTAATTTCTCTGCTGTGGAAGGACTTAGCCTACTTCTTTTTTTACAGAAAATGTCTCCAGCCTTTGAAAAAATCCTCTCACAAGGGACACTTGTTGCTGGCATGCAAAGATATTTTTTAGCTAGGACATAGAAAATGAGGAAAGATTACTGCTCTCTCTTTCCAGTAAGTTAGTGGATCATGAGTTCTGGGCAAATACGCAAATTTCAAATTCTCCTCAAATGGCGCATCATGGATGATGTATTGTTGCAGTAGGCCAGCTGCCGATCACAATACACACATCTCACTTTATTTAGGGTTTCTAAACGGAAATGCTCCCACACCACAGATGTTCGGCATCTCTTCTGGGGAGCCTCCATTTTATCTATCTATCTATCCAAATCTATCTATCTATGTATCTATCTATATTAATCTATGTATCTAGATATATATCTATAATCAATCTATGTATCTAGATATAATCTATCTATGTATCTATATATGTATCTATAATCTATCCATGTATTTATATATGTATATAATCTATCTATATGTGTCTATCTATTAATCTAGCTGTGTATATATATTTATATCTATGCATCTATTAATGTGTCACTATATATGAAGAGTTCAGATGCAAAAGCCTCTAAATGCCATCTGAAATTTTCTTATATAATGATCATTTTTATCAAGCTTGTGTATTTAAGTTCAGTAATTTCACTTATAATACAATTAATAGGTAATCTTCATTGCCATTTAAGGGAAATTATTGAATTTAAATATACAAGCTTGATAAAAATGATCATTCTATAAGAAAATTTCAGATGGCATTTAGAGGCTTTTGCATCTGAACTCTTCATATATACTCTGTCTGTCTCTAGCCTATCAGTCAATGTGTTGTGTAAATTTAAATGTAAGCCTAAATAGCCTATAACTAATCAGATCGCACTATGTCACTATATCACCAAAAATCCGCTATCTCAAAATCAAACTCCTCTCACAAAAACCCACGAGGTCAATATGCGTTGATTTCACTTTTATACAGATGCGCGATTGTGTGGTCTGTTTCCGACCGTGTCAATCAAACGCTGATTCGGCGGACCACACCTGATGAAACACTTAGGGCTTGTTCGACTTCATGCAGCTCTGCTCAGAACGATCGGCGGCTGACTTGAAGCAGTGCATGCCGGTTAGAAATTTTGTCCGACTTGATACAGCGCCGACGCCACGTGACTGTGACGTATGGCATCAAAGTACCGCGAGAGCGTTTCGAGAGTAGCCGGAGAACTCAGCCAGCGCAGCTTCTCAAGAGCGGCTGCACTGGGCTGCAGGAGGGCTGATGACGACACAGCTGTTCCACGATTGGCCGGATTCACCGCATGACAACGATCACGTGTGTTTCGTGTTTATTCGAACACCTTTAGTTCCTCTAATGCTCTCAAATCAGTTTATTATAACAGTGAACACTCTTTTCATGTCGTTGTCATGTTATATTGTGTCATGTTTATCAAATTAAAACTGCTTAAAAAACGTAGACTCCACTTCATTGATAGTTGCTTATGTTGAACTTTATTCTTGTTCAAACAGACGCTGTATGAAGCAGTACATAAAGTATTGAATGAACATGTCTCATGAAATGAAACATCTGTGTATTATTTGGCAAATATTGCATTTATTTCACTGCAGCTGTGGTAAAGTATGCAAACACCACGTGAGCGGTCACTACGGGAACCAGAAAGTGTCCGACTTCACGTCTCCGTTTGCAGCTCCTCCCCGCCTGCACGCGGCTACTCTCGCCGATCGGTTACATCCAGCCGCAGCCGATGTCGAACACACCTTTTGTGAAACACTTCGAGGCTTCGTTTGGCCATAGTCACGTGACATGGGTGTTTTGAATCACGTTTCGGATCAGTGTTTCGAAACATCTGCGCTTCGGGATCTCGCAAAGCTTCGGAACGACTGTTTCGCGTCAGCCATCCCTAGATGCTGTATATTGCATGTATTTGAGCACAAATAAACCGGAGAAAACGAGAATGAATGTTGTGTGAGTGATTATTTCTATTCAAAATAACGATCGTTACAGATTAATTATTTTGCACTCCTGGCATAAATTAAGAAATGAATGTCACTGCAAACCAGTTTAATCATAAACAGTGGTCAAATATCGAAGCTGGAGTCTTATAATGCTGAGTTTGTCCAGATCAAGTAAGAGTGTGATGTTTTGACGAGAAATGAATTTTGAACAACAATAATCCGGGATCACCAGTGATACATTTCAAACACCTTTTAATTATTAAAAAATTCAATAATCCATATTCACCTTTAATATTTCACTTCCAAAATATTCAAACTGTTTAAAAATACAACCTATAATATTCAACAGACATTTTTCGGTCCATTTTATTTCGCTTTGCAAATTCGCTTCCACAAAATCAGTGGTTCAAATTCGACAGTAAATTCAACATAGACGTCCAGGAACTGCAGGAAAAGCAGTAGATTGCCGAGCATACTCTCCATCTGCTGTTAGTCTACCTCACCAGCAGTGGGTGCTTTTGAGGTAGCACCCCCTGCGTGTGTTGTTGACGAAGACCAGCAACAGTTAGAGCAAGCCATTCATTCATAAAACTCATTTACAGCAATGTAAGTGTATTTGTGATTATTATGAAGGCGGTTTTATGTTAAATTCAGTGTCTTCACGGTTACTTTTCCTGTGTAGCCTACATGCATCTTTCTCTACCGTGAACGAGATTATAATGTTATTCCCCGATGCGGATGTACAGATCCAATGTTACATTTTTGAGGTTGACATATTTCTCTTGGTTTTTTAGTTGCCTTAACTTTATATTGTGGCAATGTGCTGCATAGGCTATTAGGGTTTCCCTCAATACTTAAGGATTCCCCTGCTGGACATACAAAACTCTTAACGTAGCTAATATAACTAATACAGTGATATTAAAAACCAAACGCAAGTCCAGCTCCGGACTCAGACTAACGCGCAAAGCTTAATGCTGAGCGTTTCCCAGTGATAGACTGGCAAAAAGTTGGCTTGACGTTGGACATTAGCACATTTAGGGACCGTCTCTAAAGTGTATACGACTTTGGTATACACGTTTCTAACTTCGACAGCATTTGAATAGAACGACTTACAGTCATAAAACCAACTGTAAAGTGTTTCATGTAGTGTCAGGCATAATGCGCACCCTTTGGATTTTTTATTCAAATAAATTAAAGTTTGCTATTGAAGTTAGAAACGTGTATAATGTTGGATGCAACTTTGGAGACGGTCCCTAAATGTGCGAATGTCCAATGTCAAGCCAATTTTACATTTATTAGGCTACATTTAGTCATTTAGCAGACGCTTTTATCCAAAGCGATTTACAGTTCAACTAACAATAGGAGGACAACAATATGCAAGTGCTATGACCCTTCTTATTTTAAACTAATGCAATAAACGTAGGCATAGCTTACTATATACTATAGCCTACCATACTATATATATATATATATATATATATATATATATATATATATATAGAGAGAGAGAGAGAGAGAGAGAGAGAGAGAGAGAGAGAGAGAGAGAGGATAAAATAAAGTGTTAGTATTAACTGATCAAGTGTTGATTTTATGCCAGTATATCACAAAACGCTCTGCATGAAACTTTGCGCGTTAAGTTCATATTCTGAGTCCATCTTCTTGCCTGTAGCCTACAGCCTACATCTCCAATAATAGTCTAGATGGGATGTACCCAAAAAGTGAAAGTGAGGAGCATTTATGGGTACAAGTCGGGAACCGGCCTACTTTACATATTTCAAGGGTGCTGAGTCCAAAAAAACTGGTTCCCAAGCGAAATTGTGAGTTTTTGACCTTCTAATTTGCATATCAAAATGGCCGCCAAATTGCCTATCTTGCTCAGTCGTTGGACCATTTTCCCCTATTTTTTTTTGTAAGTAGGCAATCAAGATGAGGAAATTAAGTTTCTAGATCGATAGTCAAGGGTCAGAGCAAAGATATAATGGAGGCTCACTGCCTTTTTTATGTATATATATATGCAAAATACCAACTTTTAAGGTGAAATTAAGCATTATTTGTGTCATTTTTTAAGGCCGACATACATATTCAATCAATATCACTCTTAAATGTTCCCAGTGTATATATGATATGTGATGTATTCCATATTACATAATAACTATGAAAAACACCATTGCAAGTTGTCTGAGATTTATTTTTTTTATGCAAATTAAGCATTTGTCCTCTAAATTCTAAGACGGGGAAAAACCCAGGTGAATAGGGGAAAAAAACACCTTGTAACTTCCTCCGGGACATCGTGCGTAAAACAGCCAACCATCGCTGTCTGCGAGCCGCCGTATTCAAGCACCGAGAGTGCACACACTGCGCCCGCGCCTCCGAATCAGGTTCTCGAGCCCGCAGAATGCGGCAATCGGAGCCCGGAGGCCATTCTGCCCCTAGCCGTACATGCGAAAGTGTGGGAAGCTATTCCAGGTGCGTCAGAATGGGTGCTGAGCACAGTAAGAGAGGGCTATTCATTGCAGTTCGCTCGCCGTCCCCCGCGCTTTCGAACGCGAACCGAGACGAGAGTGAATGGGGAAGTAGCACACCTACTTTGTGCAGGAATAGCGAAACTTCTGTGCAAAGGGGCCATAGAACCGGTACACCCTTCTCTGAGTGAGTCAGGCTTTTACAGCGGTTACTTCCTCGTGCCCAAGAAGGACGGAGCTCTCAGAACGATTTTAGATCTGAGATATTTGAACAAAGCTCTTATGAAAAGACCGTTCAAAATGCTCACAACCAGACAGATCCTCGCGCAGATTCGCCCGAGGGACTGGTTTATTTCCCCTCGATCTGAAAGACGCTTACTTTCAGATTCAGATAATACCCTGTCACAGGCCATTCTTGAGATTCGCCTTCAACGGTCAGGTATATCAGTACACCGTTCTGCCGTTCGGCCTGTCTTTAGCACCCTGTACATTCACGAAGTGCATGGACACGGCTTTCGCTCCCCTGAGAGGTCAGGGCATGCGGATTTTGAACTATTTGGACGATTGGCTGATTCTAGCACAGTCAGAGGAAGAACTTATCTCTCACAGAACAGTGCTTCTCAGCCACCTGGAAAGCCTGGGTCTCACGGTCAACTGGACCAAAAGCTCATTACTGCCCAGTCAGTCAACCTCTTTTCTGGGTTTGGAACTGGACTCTGTGGCAATGACGGCCCGGCTGTCGACACTATCCGACGCCTGGCCGCGTCTTTCCAGTTGGGCAGCGCCGCACCTCTAAAAACATTTCAGAGGATGCTGGGTTGTATGGCATCAGCTGCAGCAGTGCTTAAGCTGGGTCTACTGCGTGTGCGCCCACTACAACGCTGGTTGAATGCTCGAGTGCCTCACCGAGCCTGGGCGTCCGGCGGCATTCGACTGCAGCGGGGAGTGACAATGGGAGCCGTCTCGCACCGAAAAATTATCTCGACGGAAGCATCCAACTTAGGTTGGGGCGCTCTTTTCGAGGGCAAACCGGTCTTTGGTCTGTGGTCAGACCAGGAGAAATGCCTCCACATAAACTGTTTGGAGATAATAGTGATCGAGAACGCGCTCAAGCGCTTCCTCCCACATATACAGGACCACCATGTGCTAGTCCGCTCAGACAACATGTCCATGGTGTCCTACGTGAACCGACAGGGTGGTGTCAGATCCAGGAATCTGGGAGCCGTGCACGTGCCAGGCCACCTGAATGTCGGTCCAGACAGACTGTCCAGAGACAACATTCCCCCGGGAGAATGGTTCCTGCACCCCCAGACAGTCCAGCTACTGTGGCACCTGTTTGGCAGGGCGGAAGTCAACCTTTTTGGGTCAAAAGACAACGCTCACTGCCCAACGTTTTTCTCAAAGAGCGAGGACGTGCTGGCCCAAACCTGGCCCAGCCGCCCGCTGTATGCTTTCCCTCCGATCTCGCTGTTACCACAGGTAATCAAGAGGATCAGGGAAACGGGCCACTCAGTGCTCCTCATAGCCCCGTGATGGGAGAACCAAATCTGGTACCCAGAGCTAGTTAGGCTGTCGCACTCAGCCCCATGGCCGATCCCAGTGAGGAAAGATCTTCTCTATCAAGCATGCATGCCTGGATAATTAACGGATACCCGTTGATTTGCCAGAAGGGGTCGTAAACACGATCACGCAGTCTAGAGCTCCTTCCACGTGAAGGCTCTATGCGTCTAAATGGTCAGTGTTCTCCGAATGGTGCGCTACTAAGAGCCTGGATCCACACACACGTGGGGTTTCATGGGTGCTCTCCTTCCTACAAGAGCTGTTGAAAAAGTGCGGGTCCCCCTCCACGCTCAAAGTGTATGTGGCGGCTATTGCAGCGTTCGCGCAATAGGAAGGAGCGAGCTTATCATTCGCTTCCTTAGAGGAGCCAGGATGGTGAACCCCCCGCGGTCCCCCTCAGTTCCTATTTGGGATCTTTCTCTGGTCCTAGAGGCCCTGAAAGCGTTTCCCTTTGAACCGCTAGAATCTGTGGATCTGAAATACCTTTCGCTCAAAACCGTTTTCTGACAGGTCTGTCGTCAGTAAAACGCGTGGGGGATCTACATGCACTGTCTGTTAGCCCCGCATGTCTCGAATTCGGACCAAATGACTCCAAAGTCATCCTCAAACCGAGACACGGGTACGTCCCCAAAGCGATTGGCACTCCCTTTAGGGCGCAGATCATCTCCCTGTCAGCACTGCCAGCATCCGATAGTGAGGACAGTGATAACCTCTTATGCCCCGTCAGGGCGCTGAGAGTTTACATCACACGCTCCGCCGCCTTTAGGCAATCTGAGCAGCTCCAGCTCTTTGTTTCGTTTGGTGGGTGCACCAGGGGTCTCGCCACCTCGAAACAGAGCCTGTCCAGATGGATAGTGGACGCTATTGCAGCAGCTTATGCGTCCAAACACCTGCAGTGCCCTTTGGGCATCAGAGCCCATTCCACTAGAGGCATAGCCTCATCGTGGGCTTGGTCCAGCGGGATTTCTATTCACAACATTTGTATGGTGGCAGGCTGGGCCTCCCCCTCTACATTCGTGAGATTTTATAACCTGGAAGTTCCCGCCTTGCAGGCTAAACTGATATCAGTTTAAGTGATATGTATGTTCTGCCCAGTCGTTCATGTGCAGACTACTTTCGTGTACTACTAGCTTTTCTGGTGAGCTGCACTAAGGAATGAGATTCTCTATATACAGACCGGTGGAGCCACTCTGTATTTTCCCCATCACGCGCTTGTGCACTGGTGCTGGCCTGTGTTGCTGGCCGCCTATTCTCCACTCAGCTGCGCTAGGGGTTATACTCTCTATACATAGACCAGGTGAAGCCGCTCTATATTCTCCCTATGATGTGCTTATGTACTGTGCCGGCCCGCGCTGCTGGCCACATTCTCCATGCTTATACATAGACCGGCAGAGCCGCTCTGTATTCCTATGAAGTGCTTATGACATGTGCTGGCCCGCGTTGCTGGCCGCCTGTTCCCGCATGTTGTGTTCCCCGGGCTCCACTGGGACTCATGCAGTGGATGCTCGGCGCGCACGGCATTGACAAGGGGTTCCCGTAGCGTAAGCAACTTACGCAATACGAGAGAACCTCTCGTAAGAGAACGTACTCGGTTACCTAACGTGGCCTCAGTTCTCTCTAGAAGAGGGAACGAGTATTGCGTAACCTGCCGTGTCGCGCCATGAGCTTATTCGCTTCAGTCTATGAAAACCAGAATTTCAGCCTTTCAGCCTCTTTTATACACGCTAGCCACACCCATTCTGGTGGGCTGAGGCGCATGGAGGGCGCGCCCTCATTGGGCGTGACGTCACGCAGGGCTCACTAGTAGGCTGCTGCAGTTGCCATTCAGAGACATGGAAGCGTGCGTCTGAGAGCAGCCGAGCCTATAAACGTTAGTGAGTACCGGTACTCCATTACAAATATGTACAATTCTGCGAAATTCCATGTTAAAACTAGATTCCGCCTCCGCAATTCCGTCCGCGATTCCGTGATCGCGGAAATCATATGGCCCTAAATTTTGACCCACTATGGTTGAAAAAGTATCATTTTGGATAAATAGGGTAAGAAGTTCAATCAATAACTAAGGAATATTGACATTGTTTGTCTAAAAAAAATAAAAAAAACAGGAAATTTACCAAAGCGTATGAAACTGTTATGATCCTCTTTGCTGTTACATTCACCTCAGGCAAAGGGTCCTCAGAGATGGGACTGACCATGCTATGTCCTGATCTAAATATTCAACTTGGGAAGTTTCATGGTGGTCTCTTTTTGAATATTTTTCCCTATTCACCTGGGTTTTTCCCGTCTTAGAATTTAGAGAACAAATGCTTAATTTGCATAAAAAAAATAAAATATCAGACAACTTGCAATGGTGTTTTTCTTAGTTATTATGTAATATGGAATACATCACATATCATATATACACTGGGAACATTTAAGAGTGATATTGATTGAATATGTATGTCGGCCTTAAAAAATGACACAAATAATGCTTAATTTCACCTTAAAAGTTGGTATTTTGCATATATATACATAAAAAAGGCAGTGAGCCTCCATTATATCTTTGCTCTGACCCTTGACTATCGATCTAGAAACTTAATTTCCTCATCTTGATTGCCTACTTACAAAAAAAATAGGGGAAAATGGTCCAACGACTGAGCAAGATAGGCAATTTGGCGGCCATTTTGATATGCAAATTAGAAGGTCAAAAACTCAAAATTTCACTTGGGAACCAGTTTTTTTGGACTCAGCACCCTTGAAATATGTAACTTGAGGTATTGAGGGAAACCGATTGTAATCCTGTTCATTGTAGAGAAAGCTGATGACATGTAGGCTACACAGGGAAAGTAACAATGAAGTTATTGAATGAAACATAAACACACCTTTTGTGTCTTTATCATCTTTTCCGCATATATACTGACACAGATAATCATTTTCATTTTATGAATGAATGGCTTGTTCTTCTAACTGTTACTGGTCTTCGTCAACAACACGCGCTTTTGCACCACCTGCTGGTGAGGTAGACTAACAGCAGATGGAGAGTGTGCTCGGCAATCTACTGCTTTTCCTGCAGTTCCTGGATGTCTATGTTGAATTTACTGTCGAATTTGAACCACTGAATTTGTGGAAGCGAATTTGCAAAGCGAAATAAAATGGACCGAAAAATGCCTGTTGAATATTATAGGTTGTATTTCTAAACAGTTTGAATATTTTGGAAGTGAAATATTAAAGGTGAATATGGATTATTGAATTTTTTAATAATGAAAATGTGTTTGAAATGTTTTTAATTGAAATAGCTTAAATATTCAACCATGTTGAATTTCAGCCCATAAAAAGGCAAGCCCTAAAAATACAATGCATTAAAATGCAAGCATGGTTAATGTAATGCCTATTTTTTTTCAAGTAGTGCAATTCAACAGGCTTTTTATTTCAAAAACATTTGACATTATTTTTCTTCCATATAAATCATTCCCATGTTTAATAAAGAGATAACGTGTGTTGTTGCATTGCATTGCATTGCACTAACGATCTAACGTTGTGCATTGAAGAATAACATAAGCACTTTGAACTAACTCATAACTTGCACACCAGAACTAACTCATAGACTCCTTCTGATGCTTCATAAGCCATTTAGAAGTCCATTTCTGACCTATTGAACTTATTTCTGGTCAAAGGGTCCTCAAAGGTTTTTAAACTATATAAACTTAGACTCCTTCTGATGTTACATCACCCATAAAAAAAAAGTAAATCTTTGACCTACTAAACATACACTGTAAAAAAAAATTGCTGCGATTATTTATCACAACTTAAAATCCAACATTGTTTCAACTTTAAAAAGTATGTGTTCATGCTTGACTTAAAATATTAAGTTTAGTTAACTTTAGTTAAGTTGGATATTTAAGTTATCTCAACAAATTTTAAGTTGTTATAACTAATCGCAGCCACATTTTTTACAGTGTATTTCTGCCAAGAGACCATGAAACAACTTACATACTGACTTCTCGTGATGTTAAATCAGGCATGGAGTAGTCGATATCTGACCGATTGAACACATTTTTGGCCAAAGAGTCCTCGAAATGTTTTTTTACTATTATAAACTTATAGACTCCTTCTGATGTTAAATCAGCCATATAGAAGTCCATATTTCAACTACTGAAAAAAAAAAAAAAAAACAGTTCTCGATTTTGAACTTTGTATACATACTCTAGACATCTTCTGATGCTTCATAAGCCATTTAGAAGTCCATATCTGACCTGTTAAACTTATTTCTGGTCAATGGGTACTTAAAATGTTTTAAATATATATAATCTTATATAATATATAATACTTAAGCTATATAATCTTATAGACTAATACGGATGTTAAATCAGCCATACAGAGGTCCCTTTTTTAACTACTAACCTAATTCGGGCCAAAGAGTACTCAAACTTGAACTTTCTATACATACTTGTTGACTCCTTCTGATGTTACGTCAGCCATGAAGTAGTCATATATGTGACCCAAGGACCATATTTCTGAAAAAGAGTCCTCAATCTTGAACTTTGCATTCTCACTCCTAGACTCCTTCTAATGGTTCATAAGCAACATATATAATCCCTTATTTGACCTATTGAACTTATTTCTGGTCAAAGGGTCCTCAAATGGTTTCTTATTATGTTAATTCAGCCATTCAGAGGTTCCTATTTGAACTACTGAACACATTTTTGACCAAAGAGTCTTTGAACATTAACTTTCTCTGCTTATTGACTTCTCTTAATAATACATTAGCCATACAAAAGTCCATATTTGACCTACTGAACATATTTCTGGTCAAAGAGTCCCTGATCTTGACCTTTCTGTACATGCTCATTGACAGCTTCCGATGTTTCATCAGCCTGAAAGAGATGTCCATACTTGACACATTGAATATATTTCTGACCATAGAGTCCTCGATCTTGAACTTTCTAAACATACTTGTAGACTGGTTAATTTATGTATCTTCTATCCTATCTGCTATCCAATGTATTTGAATAGTAGTTCACATTTTATATTTTGAACATATTTCTAGACATGAGACCTTGAACTTTAAATTTCTAGACTAATTGCTCTTACAATCCTTCTGATGTTTCATCAGCCGTACAGTATAGTTCAAATTTGACCTATTGAATATTTCTATAACCAAAGTGTCCTCGAACTTGATCGTTCTATACATAATCATAGGCTTGTTCTGATGTTTCATCATTGAGACAGAAGTCCATTATTGACCTACTGAACATATTTCTGGCAAAAGAATCATCAAAGTTTAACTTACTGTTCCTTCTCCTAGACTATTTTTGAATTTACATCCACCATACAGTAGTCCATATTTGACCAAGGGAACATATTTCTGGCCAAAGAGTCGTCAAAGGGTATGTTTATATACATTCTCATCGACTACTTTTGATGTTAAATCAACCATATTGTTAGTCCAAATTTGACCATTGAACATATATCTGGCCAAAGAGACCTAGAACTTTAATTATCTATACATAATTACTATCTCCTTCTGATTTTTCATCAGCCAGGCTATTATGCATATTTGACCATTGAACATATTTCTGTCTGGAAGCGTCCTTGATCTTTCTATACATACTCATAGATGCTTTCAGATAGTACTTCAGCCAAAAAATTATCCATAATTGACTACTAAACTCATTTCTGAGAGATGGGGTTATAATCTTGATTTCTCTATACATATTAATTGACTCCTTGTGATGTTACAATAGCAAAACTGTATTGTATCAATATGACCTATTAAACCTATTTCTGACCAAAGAGTCTATGATTTTTCAATACATACTCAATGACTCCTGATTTTACAAGAGCAATATAGTATTTCAAAATTTGACCAAATGAACATATTTCTGGCCAAAGAGACCTTGATCTTATTCTTTCTAAACATACTCCTTCTGATGTTTTATCAGCCAAATAATTGTCCACAACTGACCTACTGAACATTTTTACAAGTCTATGAACTTGAACTTTCTATACATAATAATTTACTTCTGATATCACAAGCAGACAATAGTCCTGTGAACATATTTCTAGTAAAAGAGTCCTCTGTCTTGAACTTTCTATAGATTCTCAGTGACTCCATATAGATAATTGACCCCCTGAACATATTTCTACCTGAAGAGTCTTTGAACTTGAACTTTCTATTCATAATCGTTGACTTCTGATGTTTCATCAGCCAGACAGCAAGCCATATTTGACCCACTAAACATATTTCTGGCAAAAGAGTCCTCGATCTTGAACCTTTTAAACATACTCATAGACTCTTTCTGGTGTTTCATCAGCCATGCAGTAGTTCTGATTTGACATAATGAACATATTTCTGACCGAAGAGTCCTCGATCTTGAACTTTCTATTCATACTTATAGACTCTTTCAGATAGTACATCGGCCAGACAATTGTAGATATTGACTATTGAACACATTTCTGGCCAACGAGTCTGTGAACTTGAACTTTCTATACATGCTCATTGACTCCTTCCGATGTTTCATCAAGCAGACAATAGTCAATATATTTCTAGTAAAAGAATCCTTGATCTTGAACTTTCTATACATTCTCATTGACTCCTTATGCTCTTTCTTTCTATAAATACTCGTTTACTCCATCTGATCAGCCATAAAGAAGTCCATAATTGACCCAAGGGACATATTTGTGGCCAATCTTGAACTTTCTATACATACTCATAGTCTCCTTCTGATTCTATTATTATTATTATTACTATTATTATCTTAATAATTCTATTATTATTTCTGGTCAAAGGTTCCTCAAAAGTTTTTAAACTATGTAAAATTATAGACTCCATGTGATGCTAAATTATACCAAAAGAGGTCAAATTTCGACTCTTGAGTCAATATGTATAGAGTTAGTGTTCAATGATTCTTTGGCCTAAAATGTATTCAGAGGGTCACATATGGGCACCTGTTAAAGTGATGTATCATCAGAAGAAGTCTATGAGTATTTAGTAAGTTAACTTGTGAGGACCTTTTTGGCCAAAAATATTTTCAATTCACCAGATATGGACATCTATATAGCTTATGAAGAATCAGAAAGAGTCAACGAGTATATATAGAAAGGTCAAGTTTAGACTCTTTGACCAGAAAAAAATTTCAGTATGTCAAATATGGACTTTTGTCATGATGATATAACATCCGAAGACATCAATCAGAATGTATAGTGTTAATGTTTAAGGACTCTTTGGCCAGTGATATTTTCGGTAGGTCAAATATGGACTTCTGTATGACTGATTTAACATCAGAAGGAGTCTACAGTGATAGACAAAATCCTTTTGAGAACTCTTTGGTCAAATTTTTTTCAATCGGTCAAATATGGACTACTGCCGGCCTGGTTTAACATTACAAGAAGTCAGTCTATATTGTATAGTGAGTTAATGTTCACGGACTCTGGCCAGAAATATTTTCAGTAGGTCAAAAATTGACTACTGGATGGTTAATATAACATCACAAGAAGTCAATCTGTAGTATAGCAAGACAATGTTCAAGAACTCTTTGGCCAGAAATATGTTCAGAAGGTCAAAAGGGGACCTCTGTATAGCTGATTTATCATCAGAAGTCATCTATAACTTTATATAGTTAGAAAAATATTGAGGACACTTTGACCAGAAATAAGTTCAAAAGGTCAGATATGGACATCTCTATGGCTTATAAGCCATAGAGGAGTATGTATAGAAAGCCCAAGATCGAGGACTCTTTGGCCAAAAATATGTTCCTTGGGTCAAATATGGACTTCTGTATGGCTGACGTAACAAAAGAAAGAGTCAACGAGTATATATGGAAAGGTCAAGTTTCGAGTACTCCTTGCCAGAATAAAAATCAGTATGTCAAAAATGGACAAAAATGTCAGGATGATATAAAATCCGAATATATCAATCTGAATGTATAGTGTTAATCATTTAGGACTCTTTGGCCAGAAATATGTTCAGTGGGTCAAAAGGGGACCTCTGAATAGCTGATTTATCATCAGAAAGAGTCTATAGTTTAAAAACTTTTGATGACCCTTTGACCAGAAATAAGTTCAAAAGGTCAGATATGGATATCTATATGGCTTAAGTAGCATTAGAAGGAGTCTATGAGTATCTATAGAAAGTCCAAGATCGAGAACTCTTTGGCCAAAAATATGTTCCTTGGGTCAAATATGGACTTCTGTATGGCTGACGTAACATCAGAAAGAGTCAATGAGCATATATGGAAAGGTCAAGTTTCGAGTACTCACTCCTTGGCCAAAAAAAAATTCGGTAGGTCAAATATGGACTTTTGTCAGGATGATATAACATCCGAAGATATCAGTCTGAATGTATAGCGTTAATCTTTTAGGAGTCTTTGGCAAGAAATATGTTCAGTAGGTCAAAATGGGACCTCAATCTGAATAGCTGATATATCATCAGAAAGAGTCTATAACTTTCTATAGTTTAAAAACTTTTGAGGACCATTTGACCAGAAATAAGTTCAAATGGTCAGATATGGATGTCTATATGGCTTATGTAGCATTAGAAGTAGTCTATGAGTGTTCATGTTGGTCAAGATCGAGAACTGTATGGCCATAAATAATATTTCTTGGTTCAAATATGGACTTCTGTATGGCTGACGTAACATAAGAAAGAGTCCACTAGTATATATAGAAAGGTCAAGTTTCGAGTACTCCTTGGCCAGAAAAAAATTCAGTATGTCAAAAATGGACTTTTGTCAGGATGAAATAACATCTTTAAGGACTCTTTGGCCAGAAATATGTTCAGTAGGTCAAAAGCGTACCTATGTATAGCTCATTGTTATAACATTATGTGCTTTGCACAAATGATCCAACGTTGAGCATCATTAAAGAAACATAGCCTTTGCATTGCATTGCATTGCATTGCATTGCACTAACGATCTAACGTTGTGCACTGAAGAATAACATATGCACTTTTCGCTGCATTGCATTGCACTAACGATAACGTTGTGAAATGAAGAATAACATATCCACTTTTCACATTGCATTGCATTGCACACACGATCTAACGTGCCTCTTGCACGTGCATATAACGTGCACCTCTTGCATTGCATTGCACACCAGAACTAAGTCATTCTCATGTTCATTAAAGAGATAACGTGTGTTGTTGCATTGCACCGCATTGCATTGCATTGTATTGCATTGCATTGCTTTGATCTGCATTGCATTGCATGCACTAACGTTGTGCACTGAAGAATAACATATAGGTTATGCAATTTTTGCATTGCAGACCCGAACTAAATCATGCCTATGTTCAATAAAGAGATAAAGGTGTGTTGTTGCGTTTGCATTGCATTGCACTAACGATCTAACGTATAACATATAAATGATGCACTTTTTACATTGCATTGCACACCAGAACTAACTCATTCCCATGTTGATTAAAGACATACGGTGTGTTGTTGCATTGCATTGCATTGCATTGCTATGCATTGCTATGCATTGCACTGCATTGCATTGCATTGCACTAACGATAACGTTGTGAAATGAAGAATAACATATCCACTTTTCACATTGAATTGCATTGCACACATGATTAAAGACATACGGTGTGTTGTTGCATTGCATTGCATTGCATTGCACTAACGATCTAACGTTGTGAAATGAAGAATAACATATCCACTTTTCACATTGCATTGAAACTCACCACAACTAACTCGTTCCCATTTTGATAAAAGACATAACGTGTGTTGTTGCATTGCATTGCATTGCATTGCATTGCATTGCACTAACGATCTAACGTTGTGCACTGAAGAATAACATATGCACTTTTCGCTGCATTGCATTGCACTAACGATAACGTTGTGAAATGAAGAATAACATATCCACTTTTCACATTGCATTGCATTGCACACCAGAACTAACTCATTCCCATGTTGATTAAAGACATACGGTGTGTTGTTGCATTGCATTAAAGACATACGGTGTGTTGTTGCATTGCATTGCATTGCATTGCATTGCATTGCTTTCCTTTGCACTGCATTGCATTGCACTAAAGATAACGTTGTGAAATGAAGAATAACATATCCACTTTTCACATTGCATTGCATTGCACACCAGAACTAACTAAGGATCCCATGTTGATTAAAGACATACGGTGTGTTGTTGCATTGCATTGCATTGCATTGCATTGCATTGCATTGCACTAACGATCTAACGTTGTGCACTGAAGAATAACATATGCACTTGTCGCATTGCATTGCATTGCACACAGAAGTCATTCCCATGGTCATTAAATAGATAACGTGTGTTGTTGCATTGCATTGCATTGCATTGTATTTGCATTGCATTGCATTTGCATTTGCATTGCATTGCATTGCACTAATGATCTAACGTTGTGCACTGAAGAATAACATATAGGTTAGGCACTTTTCACATTGCATTGCATTGCACACCAGAACTAACTAAGGATCCCATGTTGATTAAAGACATACGGTGTGTTGTTGCATTGCATTGCATTGCATTGCATTGCATTGCACTAACGATCTAACGTTGTGCACTGAAGAATAACATATGCACTTTTCGCATTGCATTGCATTGCACACAGAAGCAGGCCCGGGGTGGGTAATCGGGAGAATCGGGAGAATTCCCGGTGGGCCGCTTCACTTTTGGGCCGGTCGAGGATTTTTAATTTTTTTATATTTGTCACGTTAGTTACATTAGGCTACACACTTTCCGCATTCTGACACCGCAGCGCGCAGCCTCTGCATGGGTTGTACCATGAGAGGGAGTTCTCTCCTCCCCTCCATAGAGTTGGTTGGGTCCATCGCCCGTGTTTTCTAAAACGTTTTCTCAGGTAGGCTACCGCGGCACCGCCGGTGCCTACCGATAGCTGGGCCGGCCCTATGGCGGCAAATCAATGACAAAATAAACGGAGCGCACAACTGATGCTGGCGCGCGCAGTAAATGACATTCGCGAGAGGATAACAGATCTACACGCGAGGAAGCGGGAACTCGCGAGCTCATTCAAACCCACGCGCGCGCGTATGACATCTCCTCTGCCCTCGCGCGCGCATGATCATTCCCCACGCTCTCGCGCTTGATCTCCTGCTTTTGCTCGCTCGAACACTTTTATTTTTGGCAGTCGATGGGCGGGACTTACTGTTTTAATAACCTCAAATGTCATTAGGTATCACGTTTTTTGATTAAAAAAGCATTATTTTTGAATATTTTTAAATACAAATAAATCTGTTAACATTAGTTCAATATGCCTCTTTGAAGAGTGGGATACATTTCAAATGCTTTCTTTCTTTCTTTCTTTCTTTCTTTCTTTCTTTCTTTCTTTCTTTCTTTCTTTCTTTCTTTCTTTCTTTCTTTCTTTCTTTCTTTCTTTCTGCTTTTGTTAATTTATCAACCTACCCATGTGGAATAGTGGAACATTTTTTGTTAACTTCTCAGCTTAAGTGAATTATTATTTAACCTTTACATTATTTGTTGAACCATGTTATTAATAAAAAACTACACAATAGTAAGAACTGTTGCTTCATTTATCCAATTTGGAAAAAGTGCTAATTTGGAATTCCACCATGGAAAAAGAGAGGGCCTGAAACTCCCGGGCTGAAAAGTGGCCCCACTCCGGCCCTGCACAGAAGTCATTCCCATGGTCATTAAATAGTGTGTTGTTGCATTGCATTGCATTGCATTTGCATTTGCATTTGCATTTGCATTTGCATTGCATTGCACTAATGATCTAACGTTGTGCACTGAAGAATAACATATAGGTTAGGCACTGTTTGCATTGCATTGCATTGCACACAGAAGTCATTCCCATGGTCATTAAATAACGTGTGTTGTTGCATTGCATTGCATGAACAAATGCAAATGCAAATGCAAATGCCAATGCAAATGCAAATGCAAATGCAAATGCAAATGCAAATGCAAATGCAAATGCAAATGCAATGTAATGCAATGCAATGCAATGCAACAACACACGTTATCTATTAATGACCATGGGAATGACTTCTGTGTGCAATGCAATGCAATGCAAAAAAAGTGCATATGTTATTCTTCAGTGCACAACGTTATGACTTAGGTTATGCACTTTTTGCTTTGCATTGCATTGCACACCAGAACTAAATCATTCCCATGTTGATTAAAGACATAACGTGTGTTGTTGCATTGCATTGCATTGCATTGCATTGCATTGCATTGCATTGCATTGCATTGCATTGCATTGCATTGCACTGCATTGCTTTGCATTGCATTGCACTAACGATCTAACGTTGTGCACTGAAGAATAACATATAGGTTATGCACTTTTTGCATTGCATTGCACACCAGAACTGTCGTTCATTAAAGAGATAACGTGTGTTGTTGCGTTGCATTGCATTGCACAAATGATCTAACGTTGTGCACTGAAGAATAACATTAAGCACTTAAACTAACTCATAACTTGCACACCAGAACTAACTCATAGACTCGTTCTGATGCTTCATAAGCCACATTTCTTGAGCTATTGAACTTATTTCTGGTCAAAGGGTATGCAAACTGGTATATAAACTTATAGACTCCTTCTGATGTTACATCACCCATAGAAAAAAGTAAATCTTTGACTTACTAAACATATTTCTGCCAAGAGACCATGAAACTTAACTTACTATACATACATACTGACTTCTCGTGATGTTAAATCAGGCATGTAGTAGTCAATATTTGACCAATTGAACACATTTTTGGCCAAAGAGTCCTCGAAATGGTTTTTTACTATTATAAACTTATGGACTCCTTCTG